>NC_090725.1:330223307-330228307 GCF_036898095.1 Palaemon carinicauda | reverse complement strand
GGAAGAGAAAAAGAGGGCTTTTGAAGAATGGCTGCAGAGTAATAGTATAGAGAAGTATGAAAAATATAGAGAGAAAAAGGTGGAAGTAAAGCGCAAGGTACGTGAGGCAAAGAGGGCAGCTGACCTGAGGTGGGGTCAGGGATTGGGTCAGTCATATGAAGAGAATAAGAAGAAGTTTTGGAAAGAAGTGAAGAGAGTAAGGAAGGCTGGCGCAAGAATTGAAGAGACAGTGAAAGATGGAAATGGAAGGTTGTTAAAAGGAGAGGAGGCAAGGAAAAGGTGGGCGGAATATTTTGAAAGTTTGCTGAATGTTGAGGATAATAGGGAGGCAGATATAATTGCTGTTCCAGGTGTTGAGGTGCCAGTGATGGGAGATGAGAATGAGAGAGAGATAACAATAGAGGAAGTGAGGAGAGCACTAGATGAATCGAGAGTAGGAAAAGCATCTGGTATGGATGGTGTGAAAGCTGAGATGTTGAAGGAAGGGGGTGTGACTGTACTTGAATGGTTGGTGAGATTGTTTAATATGTGTTTTGTGTTGTCAATGGTACCAGTAGATTGGGTTTGTGCATGTATTGTACCACTATATAAGGGTAAGGGAGATGTGCATGAGTGTTGTAATTCAAGAGGTATTAGTTTGTCGAGTGTAGTTGGAAAAGTGTATGGTAGAGTATTGATTAATAGGATTAAGGATAAAACAGAGAATGCAATCTTGGAAGTACAGGGTGGTTTTAGAAGAGGTAGGGGTTGTATGAATCAGATTTTTACAGTTAGGCAGATATGCGAGAAATATTTAGCAAAAGGTAAGGAGGTGTATGTTGCGTTTATGGATCTGGAGAAAGCATATGATAGAGTTGATAGGGAAGCAATGTGGAATGTGATGAGGTTATATGGAGTTGGTGGAAGGTTGTTGCAAGCAGTGAAAAGTTTATACGAAGGTAGTAAAGCATGTGTTAGAATAGGAAATGAAGTGAGTGATTGGTTTCCGGTGAGAGTGGGGCTGAGACAGGGATGTGTGATGTCGCCGTGGTTGTTTAACTTGTATGTTGATGGAGTGGTGAGAGAGGTGAATGCTCGAGTGCTTGGACGAGGATTAAAACTGGTAGGCGAGAATGACCATGAATGGGAGGTAAATCAGTTGTTGTTTGCGGATGATACTGTACTGGTAGCAGACACAGAAGAGAAGCTTGACCGACTAGTGACAGAATTTGGAAGGGTGTGTGAGAGAAGGAAATTGAGAGTCAATGTGGGTAAGAGTAAGGTTATGAGATGTACGAGAAGGGAAGGTGGTGCAAGGTTGAATGTCATGTTGAATGGAGAGTTACTTGAGGAGGTGGATCAGTTTAAGTACTTGGGGTCTGTTGTTGCAGCAAATGGTGGAGTGGAAGCAGATGTACGTCAGAGAGTGAATGAAGGTTGCAAAGTGTTGGGGGCAGTTAAGGGAGTAGTAAAAAATAGAGGGTTGGGCATGAATGTAAAGAGAGTTCTGTATGAGAAAGTGATTGTACCAACTGTGATGTATGGATCGGAGTCGTGGGGAATGAAAGTGAGGGAGAGACAGAAATTGAATGTGTTTGAGATGAAGTGTCTAAGGAGTATGGCTGGTGTATCTCGAGTAGATAGGGTTAGGAACGAAGTGGTGAGGGAGAGAACGGGTGTAAGAAATGAGTTAGCGGCTAGAGTGGATATGAATGTGTTGAGGTGGTTTGGCCATGTTGAGAGAATGGAAAGTGGTTGTCTGCTAAAGAAGGTGATGAATGCAAGAGTTGATGGGAGAAGTACAAGAGGAAGGCCAAGGTTTGGGTGGATGGATGGTGTGAAGAAAGCTCTGGGTGATAGGAGGATAGATGTGAGAGAGGCAAGAGAGCGTGCTAGAAATAGGAATGAATGGCGAGCGATTGTGACGCAGTTCCAGTAGGCCCTGCTGCTTCCTCCGGTGCCTTAGATGACCGCGGAGGTAGCAGCAGTAGGGGAGTCAGCATTATGAAGCTTCATCTGTGGTGGAAATGTGGGAGGTTGGGCTGTGGCACCCTAGCAGTACCAGCTGAACTCGGTTGAGTCCCTGATTAGGCTGAAGGAACATAGAGAGTAGAGGTCCCCTTTTTGTTTTGTTTCGTTGTTGGTGTCGGCTACCCCCCAAAATTGGGGGAAGTGCCTTGGTATATTGATTGATTGATTGATATATATATATATATATATATATATATATATATTTAAATCCTTTGAGGTATATAAGCATACTTATACAGATTATGTTTAAATGTATAATATGTATAATATATATATATATATATATATATATACTGTATATATATATATATATATAATATATATATAATATATATATATATATATATATATATATATATATATAGATAGATATATATATATTTATATATATATATATATATATATATTATATATATATATATATATATATATATATATATACATATATATATATTTAAACATATAAGTTTCTTTCTTAAAGGACGTTCCCTGAGTTTACGCAAATACAATCCTCAAAACCCAGGATAAAGGTAATAAAAAATATTTAAATTCTCCAATAAGGATGCCTCAAGTTTTCTTCCCTTCCGAGAAACTGGTCCAACAATCCATATTCAGATTAAGTAACCGGGAAAGAAATTCCACAAAAATATTCCGTCTGAGGAAATGTTGCAACAAAACGGTCCTGCTTCTGTTTGGAATGTACCTCAGGGACGAGAGGGAATATAAGAATGCATGTTTTCTTTTGGGTATTACTTTCTTTTGAAGTAATGTAGTTTAGTCAATGTGTGTCTATGCTTTTGGAGTTCATTTTTACTAGAGAAACGGTAGAGGAAAACTGAAGAACAAATATTGCTTTTGAAGATCTTATATATGAAATTGACCATAAGAATGCATGTTTTCTTTGGGTATTACTTTCTTTTGAAGTAATGTAGTTTAGGCAATGTGTGTCTATGCTTTTGGAGTTCATTTTTTACTAGAGGAAACGGTAGACGAAAACTGGGGAACAAATATTGCTTTTGAAGATCTTATATATGAAATTGACCCATAAGAATGAATGTTTTTCTTTGGGTATTACTTTCTTTTGAAGTAATGTAGTTTAGGCAATGTGGTGTCCATATTTTTTATGGAACTAATTTTTTCTTTAGAAACGGCAGAGGAAAACTGAAGAATAAATATTGGTTTTGAAGATCTTACCTATGAAATTGGTCATATTCTTTTGTCTGTTTAACTCGTTTGATAATTTAGATTTCAAGTGATAGAAATAAATTGGGGATATTTTAGATAGTCCACGTATATAAGGTTTGAATAATAATAATAATAATAATAATAATAATAATAATAATAATAATAATAATAATAATAATAATAATAATATGAAACTACGACTACTACTAGTACTGCTGCTACTACTATTATTATTATTATTATTATTATTATTATTATTATTATTATTATTATTATTATTATTATTATTATTATTATTATTATTATTATTAGGTAGTATTATTATTATTATTATTATTATTATTATTATTATTATTATTATTATTATTATTAATTATTATTAGATAGTAGTAGTAGTAGTAGTAGTAGTAGTAGTAGTAGTAGTAGTAGTACAAAAAGTAATGATAATAACAATAATAATAAGTAAAGACTAAATCTCTGTACCCTTCTCAAATCAATGACCTTTTGAATATACTTCGTAAAACATGATGTTTTTTTATTTCGAAAAATTATGAATGTTCATCAGTATATAAATTTTATATTTTCACGGAAAGGTGAATCGTGATAATTACGCCAATCTGGATTAATTTCCTTTATCAACTTATAACTATATATATCATTTGTAATACTGCATAATCCTAGTGATTACATAGACAAGAAAAATCCTCTTATTTTACCACATTGTTTTCCATTTATGGTTTGATCAGTTTTTACGTTTCATTGATGCTATTTATAGAGTCAACATTTATATAAGTTCAAATATTATTAATACGTACATAGAGATATTATTTATATTAAATCTGAGCAATCTGATGTTAATGAAAAATATTACATAAAGCGTATTCAAACGATGCAGAATTTAACGAGGTTGATATCTTTACAAAAATAAATATTTCACTTCATATTTTCATCATGTGACTAAATATCAGGACACGTAAAGGTTTAATACACTATACTATTATGCACCAACTATAATCCTAGAATAGAAAAAAAGCTCATATGAAAAATATTAATTTACCAAAAATTGTAATGAAAACAAAAGAAAAGAAATGAAGGTAGGAAAGTAGCTTTTTAATTGTGTGCCAGACATGAATGAGGTCATAAAAAGATACTTCATTATTAAATAACGTACATTAAGTAGAAATTATTAATGAATAGTATCACTTTTTTAATTAATTAAAACTGGTAGGAGTGTAAACAGCAAGATATCTGCGAGCTTTATGTTTATGTAACAGTTTAAAACTTTTTATTGTGGTATATTTGCCATATCAGAATTAGGTAAACAGTGAACTAAATTAATTCTGAGGAAAACGACTCAAGGTTTGTTTAAATAGGCTACAATAATAAGAAGGAAATATGTCAGTAAAATATACATAATTATGTGTTAAGGAAGAGAGTCTATGTTGAATGGTTTCACAGACTCATGATAAGAATTACCTTGTTGATAACCCTGGTTTTTATGGTATACATGGACCTATTCGTAGACAGTAACTCACATTACATTACCTCTCTACTTATATCTTCGTGTCTTCAAAGTTTAGTTAACAACTCTGTGCCTAATGTGCTGCTTAAGTAAACAGAGACAATCTAAATGTTGAGGTATGCATGAGAGAGAGAGAGAGAGAGAGAGAGAGAGAGAGAGAGAGAGAGAGAGAGAGAGAGAGAGAGGAGAGAGAGAGAGAGAGAGAGAGAGAGAGAGAGAGAGAGGAGAGAGAGAGAGAAGGATATTGGATCCTGGAAATGAGTTTTAGCTTTTTATATCGTAA
>NC_090725.1:330215807-330218307 GCF_036898095.1 Palaemon carinicauda | reverse complement strand
TTTCTAAAAAAAGTAACATTGTTAAACAAAAATATCATTCCCAACACGAATCCTTCAAAATTAGTTTATAGATAACAAGGGATATAAAAAAGAATTGTTCATTACTTAACTTTTCCTGTCAGGTAATGTCCCTTATGCAAAGTGCAGTTTTGTCCCAATTAAAGAAATATGCATTTTGCAACGAGTCATTTTCTAATATTGAGAAAACAATGAGTGCTTTGGGACCTATCTTTCATCATAAGTTATTAAGCAGGACATATTGTTCGCATAAAATATTCCACACAAACTATTATCTTAAATTTACTCGTATAATGACTGAAACACGAAAATATTCACGGGATATGTTAGCAATTTGTATATTAATTTTAATTTACTACAACGTATGCCAGTATTTAATGTAGAATATTAATAATAATAATAATAATAATAATAATAATAATAATAGTAGTAGTAGTAGTAGTAGTAGTAGTAGTAGTAGTAGTAGTAGTAGTAGTAGTAGTAGTAGTAGTAGTAATAATAATAATTATAATAATAATAATAATAATAATAATGATGATGATGATGATATGTACACATATATTTTCAAATTTATCAATAAAATCCGAAGAAATAGGATTTTTATGGAGCCAATTTAAACTCACTTATCGTTGACAAAATATTTATCATCGAACTTATGCAAATAATTGTAAATATCAATAAATATTCTAAGATCGTTTTAAGATTATCATATTTTATCAGTAAGAATAAAACTTTTTCCTCCACCAGTAGTGAAATGGGAACATCACAGAAAGCAGACAATTTGGATAACAGCGAACATAAAATATGTTAATTGGATATATATATATATATATATATATATATATATATATATATATATATATATATATATATATATATACATATATATATATATATATATATATATATATATATATATATATATATATATATACATATATATATATATATATATATATATATATATATATATATATATATATACATATATACACACACACACACACACACATATATATATATATATATATATATATATATATATATATATATATATATATACATATATCTCTCTCTCTCTGTTTCTTTCTTTTTTTTCTCTCTCTCTCTCTCTCTCTCTCTCTCTCTCTCTCTCTCTCTCTCTCTCTCTCTCTCTCTCTCTCTCTCTCTCTCTATATATATATATATATGGAAGAGACATAAATCAAGGAAAAGTATGTGAAAAATACAGCAACACAGAATGTGAATTGATTGCGGTAGAATTTGAATTTGAAAAACTAATGAATATTGTAGTTTACAGACCCCCAAACACTAAGGAGTTTGACATAATAATAGAAAAAAAAGATGATATATGTAGAAACCATAAAGACTGGAATATACTCCTATCCGGAGATTTTAACTTTCCTTTCATGGATTGGAAAGAACGGATAGAAGAAAGTGGTTGTATGTATACATATAAAAAAAAATAGTAATAGTAGCGCAGAAGATAAGAGGCAATTTGAAAAGCTTCAAGATATGCTATTAGAACATAATATGCAACAAATAAACCACATTCCAACAAGAAAGGAAAATGTCCTAGATCTAGTATTTGTGAATGAGGTGAATTATGTTAAAGAAATAATAGTGTATAACACGGGAATTTCAGACCACAATGTCATAGAATTGATAGTCCATTCCAAAGCAAGTGATCACAGAATTAATAAAAGCACAAAACTTTGGGAAGGATATGGAAAATATAATTTTTACAGTAAGAATATAAAATGGTCAAAAATAAATGAAGAACTGAATAAAGAATGGAAAAATTTATTTGTAAGTGATAATATACAGGTAAATACGGACATACTGTACAATATACTGGAGAAAATTGTTGAAAAATATGTACCGAAAAAAAACAATAAACAAAAGACGTGCATACCAAGAGACAGAAGGATCTTATTTCAGAAAATTAGAAAGTGGAAGAAAAATCTTGCAAAAGAAAAAAATGTGTGGAAAATGAGAGAAATAAAATGTAAGATAGAAAATGCAGAACAAAATATCATACAGTCGAAAGAAAATGAAAAAAGGGACTTAGAAGAAAGGACACTTCAAAATATAAAAGAAACCCCAAAGTACTTTACTCCTATGCAAAAAAGATGAATAAAGGGAGATTAGAAATAGGCCCTCTAAGAATTGAAGGACGGGTAACGAATGAAAAAAAGGAAATATGCAATATATTAGCAGAAAAATATAAAAGTGAGTTCACACCAAGAATTGCGAATGAGAATAATGAAACAGAAATGAGAGAAGAAAATGTTGAATATCTAACGGATATAGATATTAATGAAGCAGATATTGTCACGGCTATAAACGAAATTAAAAATGGAATCGGCAGCCGGACCAGATGGAGCTCCAGCGATTTTATTAAAAAAAACTGCAAACACTATCGCGAAGCCGCTTGCAATACTGCTAAGACAAAGTGTAGATATGAGCGAGATATATGTTA
>NC_090725.1:330208307-330210807 GCF_036898095.1 Palaemon carinicauda | reverse complement strand
AATCTTAGCTTAATAGGGTCTCCACCATACCAGAAACTATTGATCAAGAGTTTAAGCCTAATTGAAAAACTACTGCCATACTGCCCCTGGAACCATAGGGAGAAAGTTATTTTAAGCTTCTGTTATCAAATTACTAAAACTTTAGCATCTACTCTTTGGTAATCATTGGTCTTTGGTAAGGTGTGGAGGGGGTTGTGGTCTTTAATATATATATATATATATATATATATATATATATATATATATATATATATATATATATATATATTGAATCATGTTAAATATATTGCTGTTTAATGCATGTGGATTGTATGTAGTACAGTACCCAGAGCTAAAAAAAACACTTCATACAACTCCAATATGCCCATGGAAAGGAATTCTTATAATTACCTTCGGAACAAAGTTGGAAGGAGGTTATAATTTACCCTTTGTTTGTTTGTTTGTTTGTGTGCTGTGTTTGTTTGTGACCAGCTTCCTGACCACAATTTTAATTGTAAAGTAATGATTTTTGTAGGGAATAGATGCTATGTAAAGAGCTGGAAATAAGTGAATTTTTGAAGGCCAAGGTCAAAGTTCAAGGTCAAAGTTTAAGGTCAAAGGTCAAGGTAAAAGGTCCAAGGTCAAAGATCAAGGTCAAAGATCAGGTCAAAGGTCAAGGTCAAAGGTCAAGGTCACGGTGAAGTAAAATGTCCAATTCACGTAATCAGCCATAAGTATGGACATCGTTGTCACAGTGATTTCAAACTTGGTTGATATTTAATTGTATGAAATTCCATGCCAATTAATACATTTTAAGGTCGAAGGTCAAGGCCCATTCCAAGGTCAAGGTCAAGCAAAAGTTTAAATTCCGGTCATCAACTATATCGCCACAATCTTAATAGTAAAGTGATGAAACTGACAGGAGCTGTTTAATTGATTCTGGAAAGGTATGCTGGTTTCAAAAATGAAGCCGCCGTGGTGGAGGTCTGACTTCTCAGAGTTCTTTTCTAGTTTGGCTAAAGTATTTCATTGTTGACCTTCAGTAGTTAGGATTGATTTTCTTCTTATAATTGGGATCTTTAATTGGTGTTCATTGTGCTGAGACGTAATGCCGATAACTTAGGATATCTATAAATGTTACAAATGGGCTCAAAGGGTTTCTTCTTACCAATATTAATGGATATTTGGAACAATTGTAGGCTATTTTTATTCAGAAAAAAAACTTTATTACTCACTTTTATACATTAAAGATCTTTGCAGTTTAGGTAATGTTTATGAAGGAAAGGCTCTTCCTAAAAGAAAGGACTTATTCAAAAAGGCATAATTCATAGTTTGCTCTCAAGCCAAAAAATAAAATATACTTGGCTTACTATGTTAACTGACAGACATCCAAAAGTCCTATGTAAATCATATTTCATATTTAGTAATATGATCAATAAAGAAAACATGGATATTTTCTACAGGCAAAAAAAATATAATTCTTTCCAAACATCCACTTAAAGTATTACAATAATAAATTAGACAAAAATGCTTTAGCTTCCTTGAAACAGGCCAATCTTTGTCTATCTGTATAAGTATTAATCTGGTAATCTGCTTCCACATTCTAACTTATTATAAAAAGGAAAAGACATATAATCACATTTTCTCTCGCACTATTACGTACCATTATATTATATTTGGAAAATCTTCAGTAAAAGAAAACCAGAAGTTCTTAGAAAGAGCATTGCTTGATCTAAAGGAAAGCTTGGAGATGACGAAAGTTAAGGGGAAAAATTACTCCTATTAGTGGAAACTTTGTGTGCGTCTTAGTTGTCTCAAACTTTGGTTCCAAGTTTCTGTAGTAAAAAGAAAAATGAGTTTGTTGGAAGTCTTTTGAAGCAAATGGCAAAATTGTTTGGCATCTTCAAAAGGAGGGAAGGAAAGATTGTGAAATAGGAATATCTTTTTGCTGTCGTATTAAAAAATAACAGAACTGCAAATAAAGGAAAGTTGAGAAAGTTGAAAGAAAAAAAATAAAAGATTAACTTGATAATGACAAGCGAAGAGAATTTTAGTAATGAATCGTGTATAAATAAACACATTTCCTAAGGCAATACCGAGTCTTTGAGTGGAGAATAATATTCAACTCAATTTTAAACACAGAGAAAGAAAACAATTCAAGTAATTCGTTGCTTTGATGATAACTTTTCCCCAGTATAATAAAAAAAGAGAGAGAGAGAGAGAGAGAGAGAGAGAGAGAGAGAGAGAGAGAGAGAGAGAGAGAGAGAGAGAGAGAGAGAGAGAGAGAGAGAGAGAGAGAGAGAGAGAGAGAGAGTTTTTCTCTATATAGACATCGATATTAACTAGATGTATTTAGTGAATAACATTTCTATTTCTAAGCCTCTTAAAGAGTTGGTCAATGTGACTGATGTAATAAACGTTATGCCTTCATCAAGTTCAGTTGTTTTTGGTACCTTCATTAAATACTTTTGTAAAGGCTATAAGCAGTAAAATGTTTATATGATTTGGTTTATACTTTTTC
>NC_090725.1:330190807-330195807 GCF_036898095.1 Palaemon carinicauda | reverse complement strand
CTAGACTCTGAAAGTATAAACTGAATAAACAAAAGGTAACTATAATGCCACACCATAGCTGCTAATGTTTTGGGAATACATATGTTGGGATAACAAGCAAATATCTTTTCTATATTTTTCCATAAATTTCCAGTTATATTACATCTTCATTACCGATATATCTACTCTAAGATATTTATACGGAAGAACAATTTTAATTTCAAGCTTCTTATTCATTGTTTTAATTTGCTATTATAACCTTACCAATACAAACATTTATACTTGAATTTCTCAACTTCTAGATCTTACTGTTTATTTCGAGTACCACAATCAACAAAAGATCCGTATTAATTATTAATGACATAACAATCACCATTGACTTTCCTATATGACAAATTCTCACATGTATCTTATATTCTCTGACTTCAAACATCACACAATTAACAACGATATTAAACCACACTTAAGGCAGACCAGACTTTTATTAGAGCCACATTCATAACAAAACAGTAATATCACATACCTGGATATATAAACACACCACACCTCCATAAAATAATTTCTTTCTCTCATAAAGAATGTCATGATAAAGTACCCTATATAGCATTCGAGGTTTCTCAGTATGTTATGAATATACTGTGGTGACTTCTCAGATTTAGTATGTATAGAGGTGGCACAACAGGCAAATTCTAAACTTACATAACTTGATATGCAAATGGTCTTGTCAGAATACGATTTTAAGCTGCAAGGATTTCATCTCATTCTTTTAAGACTGATATGGATTGCGTGATCCTACTCGAGTTTTATGCAAACAGGGAATGTTAAAATGTCCACTTTGGAGATGGTGTCAATACCTAGTTTTATCCTTAAGGGCACAGGGGAAAGTTGAATAATATACCGCTTCATGTACATGGGCGTAGGTGGTTAGCCTTAAATATTGAATATGGTCATGTCTTCAATGTCAAAAAGCAGATGAAGTTATATTATTTTTCTCCAGAATATCGTCCGACCACTATGGAGTATAGACTAATGCAAGAAAGGTACATGAAAGTGTACTTCATCACCTAAACACGCATACACATACATACGTATATATATATATATATATATATATATATATATATATATATATATATATATATATATGTATTTATATATAGATTAATATACAGTATATATATATATATATATATATATATATATATATATATATATATATATATATATATATATATATATATATAATTATGTATATATATATATATATGCATATATATATATATATATATATATATATATATATATATATATATATATATATATATATATATATATATTTATGTTAGATATACACATATTTTTTCATATATATATATATATATATATATACATATATATATATATATATATATATATATATATATATATATATATATATAAAACCTATGTTTTTTTACTCGACGACTTCCCTAATATTATGCAAATACAATTTTCCAAAACCATGATAAAAGTAATAAAAAAAAAGAAATCTAATTCAATTCAGCCATAAGGATACCTCACGATTTCTTCCAACAAACTCGCGCACCAATCCATAGACAGATTAAATAACCACGAAAGAAATTCCCCAGACATTTCCTCGGAGGAAATGTTGCAACAAAACGGTCCTGCTCCGTCTGGAATGTACCCGAGGGACGACAGGAGATTTAAGGATACGAGTTTTATTTGGATATTTTCTTTTGCGTGGAGGAATATTATTTTGCATTGTGTATCTCTGTCTTTTAAGGAACTTCATTCTTTGCGAGAGACACTGCAAAGGAAAACTTGGGAATGTATATTGATTGTAAAGTGTCTTCCTAATCCTGTATATATATATATATATATATATATATATATATATATATATATATATATATATATATATGATGTATATATATATACTGTATATATATAAATATATATATATAAATATATATATATATATATATATATATATATATATATATATATATATATATATATGTATATACAAACACACATATAAATATATATATATATATATATATATATATATATATATATATATATATATATATATGTATATATATATATATATATATATATATATATATATATATATATATATATATATATATATATATATATATATATATATATATATAACTGATTATTTTCCTCTGTGTTTTTAATTTCATGTAATTTAAATGAAAACGGGATGCTTTCGATAGTATAGGTGTGTCAGGTTTAGATATTAGTAATGATAATAAATAGGTAGGATGATATCAACCTTACAGAACGAGATTCAGTTGCCACTCCACAACATAACCTAAACCTATGGAGAAAAGGATGGAGATCAAGCTCCTCCTCGATACATTCCAGACCCAAGAAGAGAAAGGTGTTTTCTGGACTACAAATACCCTCCATCCCCTGTTCCTTGCGGATTCCCCCAGGGATTTCTATGGAGTTGAGAAGATTGGATCAATAGAAAAGGTGCATTATAAAATTAACGACACAAAGGTAGCCAATATCTTCCATCAATGATAATAATAATAATAATAATAATAATAATAATAATAATAATAATAATAATAATAATAATAATAATAATAAAAACAAAAACAAAAACAAAAACAAAAACAAAAACAAAAATAAAAATAAAAATAAAAATAAAAATAAAAATAAAAAAAAAAATAAAAATAGAAATAAAAATAAAAATAAAAATAAAAATAAAAATGATGATGATGATGATGATGATGATGATGATGATGATGATAATAATAATAATTATAATGATACTAATGATAATAATACTTATTATTATTATTATTATTATTATTATTATTATTATTATTATTATTATTATTATTATTATTATTGTTATTATTATTATTATTTCTCTCTCTAATTTGATGCAGCATCAAAAGATTTCGAATTCTACAGTTATGAGACCCTTAATTGCCTTTCTGAAATCTTTTGACGCTGGGTCAAATTAAAGAGAATAATAATAATAATAATAATAATAATAATAATAATAATAATAATAATAATAATAATGATAATAATAATAATAATAATAATAATAATAATAATAATAATAATCATGATAATAATAATAATAATAATAATAATAATAATAATAATAATAATAATAATTATTATTATTATTATTATTATTATTATTATTAATATTATTATTATTATTATTATTGTTATTATTATTATTATTATTATTATTATTATTATTATTATTATTATTATTATTATTATTATTATTATTATTATTATTATTATTATTATTATTATTATTATCACTTCTCTCTCTAATTTGACCTAGCATCAAAAGATTTCAGAAAGGCAATTAAAGGTCTCATTCTGTAGAATTCGAAAACATGTTTTGAAGTTCCCATCAAGTTACCCACTACCTTGAGCTATTTATATGAATTACTCTTGCGTATGTTATCATTTTCTGATTGGTTATCAAATATAATGACATATATAAAGATTTTTATAGCTAGGTTTGTTAGGATAATTTTGAAACCTGCTAGGTGAGTACAAAGTTCAAATATAATTACTTTCACAAGAAACTATTTTTTACACTAAGATAAATGTTTTAGAGATAAAAAAAAGTATCTTATTTCTCTATTTTATTATTATAAAATTTTACTTGTAATATTTTTTTTTTTTAGTATATTAATCATAAAACTAAATAGAATTTGGTTTAAACCTAAATGAAATTAATAAGTTAGATATCACTCATGTCCTGAAATTGGATTTATGCATTAAATCTTTTATAAGAAAAATGAAGAATCCTACACATACACACACTCAACTCAAAAAATATACAAAGTCATAAATATACTAATGGAAGTATGTTTTGAATATGCTTTAATTCAGCTTGATCTATATTCAACCTAACTATTTGCCAAGAATTTATCAAAATGAATTTATGACAGCTGAATAACATCACTGGGATTAGAAAGTTCAAAGGATGATTAAATTACATTGCGTCCATATCTCTCCCGGATCGTTTTAAAAAATCCCTTTTTCCTGGTTACAGAATTCTGTTTGGTTTTGAGAGAGATTGAAAAATGATATGATGTGGGTTATACGTTCAAACAAATAAACTTTGGATAAAAATATCATTTTTCTTATTCATTAAAATGCTCTTTATGAATTAATTCTTCTTTCGTTTTACTTTTAAATATTGTTTTTCTTCACGGTTTTTTTTCTCATCAAAGTCTTACTATTAAAATAAACAAGTAGCCTATATATTTAATATCCCAAAAAATCTTAATGTTAAAGGTTGTTCCCAAATGTTACTTTTTGACATTATCATTGATTTAAGATCGCTATTTCTTTGAGCTCTAAAAAACATAAGTATTACAGTGATCTATTATGTAGAAATATGCATTGTTTTAAAGGCTTCACATTCCACAGGTAAATGTATTTATTGTATCCGAGGCAGTTGTTTAAGTGACATTTTTGTATACCAGATAGAATTCAAGGTACATAAAGTAAAGTTGAAAAACACATAAGGTTTAGTTATATACTAAAACATCACATAAAACCAGATAAAAATACTACAGGACCTTATTTTTAATCTCTGGTCATCTTTTGCGGAATTTCGTAAAATGAATGACGTATTTAGTAACGTTCCGGACATGTTGTCGCCAGACTGGGGTTCGAGTCATGCTCGAACTCGTTAGCTCCTTTGATCGCTGCAACCTCACCTTCCTTGTGAGCTAAGGATAAGGGGGTTTCGGCATATAGGTCTACCTGCTAAATCTTCAACAACCATTGCCTGGCTCTTCCTGGTCACAGCTTGAATGCAGAGAGGCCTTTGGAGCTGATCATATGTATATATGATCTGTCTCAGGCACTTTCCTACTTGCTAGAGAAATGGCACTATTCCTTTCCTCTGCCCTTCACGAGTGGCCTTTGAACCTTTAAAGGGTATTTTCAAATGTTATTCGGGTGTATTCTGAATACGAAATTAGTTATAG
>NC_090725.1:330149633-330154633 GCF_036898095.1 Palaemon carinicauda | reverse complement strand
TTTATATACAACGTACAGAATGCGAAGCAAGAATTATTTTCTTTTTCTTGGAGGATCTTGAAAGACGATATTGAGTGCACTATTCGAGAAAATGATAATATTTATCTTTTTTTTTTATCCATTTGGTGGACATCTGGACATTAGAAACTACTTTCATTTTCATACATAATTAATAACCTTTCATTCCTTGTATGATTTTTCTATTTTTTATTGTATTTTACATTCAAAAGCAGCGTTTATGTACATTTGAATAATACATATAGATGGTATAAATTCCTTGTAGCGTTAAAATTATTCTCCTTTCTCACTCGATAATAAAGTGATATATTCCTTAGAAATTTTGAATCATGGTATATAATTCAATCTTTTATTTTATTTACCATTGACATACTTACTAGATATTTCTATCGAATGGAACAAAACAAATGGTAGCTAAGTACTTATAAGCTTCAAAAGGTCAAAAGTTAAGCAAGCAGTAATATTTTTATTTTCCCATTTATAGCATATATATATATATATATATATATATATATATATATATATATATATATATATATATATATATATATATATATATATATATATATATATATATATATATATATATATATATATATATATATATATATATATATATATACTCCCCATATGTCGACTGGAGAACACAACAATAACTAAAATGGAAGTACGTACACAAATAGGTAGCATTTTTTTCTAAGAGACATAAGCTTAAATCTATCCATTCCACCCTTTTCCGTTGTTACAAAAAAAAACGTGTATGTTTATGTTCATGAAAACAGATGCCATATATATATATATATATATATATATATATATATATATATATATATATATATATATATATATATATATATATATATATATATATATAGTGTTTGTGTGTGAATATATATACATACATATATGTACATATATATGTATATACATACATATATATATATATATATATATATATATATATATATATATATATATATATATATATATATATATATATACATATACATATATATACATACATTCATACGTACATATAAATATAATGTGTTGATATTGTTAGTCGATATCTCTTTTCGAATATCTTTCTTCCTTACCTGTTTCATTATAGGTGTTTTATTATATCTATATGTTTATCACTGACATTAGCTAGTGATACTAAACATATATAATACCTTTATAAATGTACCTGTACATAATATATTGAATGTTTTTCGGGGTTTATTTTCACAAGAAATTCTAGGTGTCCAATCAACAACTATTTTTGGCTTTGTATTTTCAAGATGAAAAGAATTCTGCTAAAAGAGAATTCTTGGGAAATTCGTTTTTTCAGGAGACGAGAAAAACAGGAGAAGAATGAACGAAATGCAATATTTGACAATTTGCTGGAGCGAATGAGATTCCACACACCACTGAGTCATAAAAAGAATGTGAAAACAATTCAATATTTAATGCCTTAATTATAAACATTATTGAAAAAAAAAAATTTAATTTATTTTTAAGTGTAAGAGAACTGATAAAAGAAATAATAACACGTTCTCAAACATAACATAATTACTGTGTTTCTTTCTTGATTTATAGAGGTGGCCATAAAATAAATGATTTATAAGATTTAATGTGTGTGTATTTGATGTAATTGAAATTAGTTTTGTCCCCTGAATGTTTAATATTCACACACAAAGACACAAAGACACACACACATATACTGTATATATATATATATATATATATATATATATATATATATATATATATATATATATATATATATATATATATATTTCTATGAAAACATATATACATATATATATATATATATTTCTATGAAAACATATATATATATATATATATATATATATATATATATATATATATATATATGTGTGTGTGTGTGTGTATATATATATATAAATATGTATATATTGGTATATAAAAGGCTATATAAATAGATATCTTTACGTGAAAACAAACTTAGAAATATCGATGTTATATATATATATATATATATATATATATATATATATATATATATATATATATATATATATATATATATATATATATATATATACATATATATATATATATATATATATATATATATATATATATATATATATATATATGTATATATATATATATATATACATATATATATATATATATATATATATATATATATATATATATATAAATATATATATATATATATATATATATATATATATATATATATATATATATATATATATGTGTGTGTGTGTGTGTGTGTGTTTACGTGTTTCTAATTATTAGATATAGAAAGCAAATGCTTATTGAATCGTTTTAATAATCACTACATTTATGCAACATTGGGAAGCAGTCTACAACTTGTACACGTATTATAAAACAATAAAAACGAGAATGAGCAGGAATACAAATTTCGAAAAGGAAAATATATATATAAAACAATTTCATTGGGCAACTAACCTCTCAGTAGCATTATATAGAACTGAATGACTCAAATGGAAACCAAACGAAACTGAGAAGGTAGTCTATAGTGGTTTGATACTTTGCCTTGATTGTGAAAGTCTTTCCAATTAATAATACGCTGTCACATATAATATGATGACAAATATTTGTGGATTCCTAGCTGGAAATTCTTGAAAACTCACAAAGCTATGTGAATGAATCTCTCCCTTCAGCAATTTTTTTTCAGGGAGTTAACATCTTTGGCAAATATTTTTATACAGCACAATAAAAGGCATAAATTTTACACTACACCGGATGACATAAAATTATATACTACAGAGGACCTTAAATTATCCTCTATACAAGAGGACATATATTATACACTACACAAAAGAGCATAGAAATAATACATCGATACTTATAAATGAAAAAAAAAAATCGTTACAACATGATTTCCCCAAGTCATCAGGTAATAAGGGAAAGCTAGCATAGGGATTATAGATTTTCTTAGAATTTGAGTATCCCTGTTATTGAATATTTTAATTGAGAAGTTTGAAAAGTATCTTGGAGGAAAAGTAAGTTTTTTTTAAGATATTCTCGTTAATAAAAGGTTTATGTCTAGAAAAACTTCCAGCTAGAATCCAGAGGATTTGAAATTATGAAGCAAGAAAAGTGATAAAAGTTCGAGTCTAATCCGGTTAAAATCTTTCTTTTTTTTTTAATCGGAGCATTAAAAATTTCTCTCAAGAGACCAATACATCTCAAATAGCGTAATTTGTTCACTCCCTCTTTTTTCTTAAAGTAATAATATATTTGCATGTTAGGAGTTTGCAAAAGACTGATTTTACCAATTATTAAATGGTAGTTGTCAAGCATGGTTTCCCTCGGGGAACAAAGGAAAATATCAGCAAAACTAAGTCCCAGAGGGGAACCCATAGTCACCTCATCAGCTTCCTTGAGAAATTCTGTAAAAGAGCCAACTTAAAAGACATAAAATAAAAAACATTACAATCATCATTATACAAAATCATATGTTTTAAAGAATCTTAACTTTATCCTCACAGGCACATAGTGAAAGAATCTGCTTCAATATTTATAAAAAAAAAAATGGAGTCCTAAGATAAACTCGTTATGGCTACCTTAAATGAGGTGGAATTATTTACCTTGAATTCGTTATTGTAAGATATTTGAGTAAAGTAAGTAGAAAACTGTCAATTTGTAATTAGTTTTATAAGAATAATGGACTTGGGAATTTTTGTAACCTACATAAAATACCATACGAAGACCATGAATTTGATACTTTAAAATATTTTGAGAGCACCACTTGACCTCACACATTCTGAATAAATGGATCGGTTGTCATTGACTTATGACTTACTGATCATTATATTAACATTCTCGTTGGGAAGTAAAATTTAGAATTGATCAAGGCCATATTTCATTTGTCAACTGCAAAAGGTATTTGCTCTTCATCACCGTAACTATGTATGCGTGTTGACATTTTTTTATTACTACACTCTGTGATGAATTCCAAGCTTACTCATAATACCATTTGCTTCAGTCAGATTGATAAACAGCTCTTAAATATCATCTGATTAAAGTTGAATATATTTCCATAAAAATATAATATTTTTTTACTAGATAAAGTTTATACATTTCAAAAACAATATTTTACTTTTGCAATCAAATAATCTATATAGATATATTTTTAGTAAAATGTCAAGTCAAATTTTTTAAGGAAATCCAAATACAACCACTTTCCTAATAGTATAGTATGGGGATAGTACCATTAAAATATAATATGAATATTGACAATCGTATTCACTTTAAATAGTAAAGTAATAACTAAATTGTTCTAATGATATACAATAAACTACCTAACTCACTGTCAAAAATTCATAGATACTCCCATGAATTTCAGTAGGATGATATATAGCAAACCTGTCATTCATGAACCATGAAAAAAAAATATGTTATAAAATGTATGTAAGAAATTGAATTTTCTATACGAAGATTGAGCAATTAAAAAGTATTTCCCAGAATTATTCTTGAAAATATGTATGAAAATACATTATTAAAATCCCTATCTTCTTTTTCACGCATAACTAGATCATCTGAAAATGTTCACATAGGTTATTTTACCTTTCCTTCCTTTACTTACAATATAGACAAGAATTTGAAAAAAATAATTAATTCAAAATACCCAAAAATGTAGTTCAGTGTCAAAAGCTCATCCCTTAAGACCTCCAAGAATTTCATAAATTCTGTGAAATAGCGTGTCCGAATTTCCTGTAAAATCCTTGTAAGAGTTTTTCTCCTATTAAACGTAATTCTGGGTGCAAACCTTAGGATTCAAAAGTGAAGGAGATTTTGGTTTTATTAGACAATTTATAAGATGGGAAATTATATATTTGCACACTTAAACTGATAGCTTTACATTCAAACACACACACACACACACACACACATATAAATATATATATATATATATATATATATATATATATATATATATATATATATATATATGT
>NC_090725.1:330134633-330142133 GCF_036898095.1 Palaemon carinicauda | reverse complement strand
ACATGATTTTATTTTCGTTTGTTCTATTGTATTCATATAAAATATCTCTCTTCAGGTAAGGAATTATATCAATATAGAAGAAATAAACTAAATATTTAATCTAAGTGCTTGAAATAGGTGGTAAAATAAAAATAATGAATTAGTTTAGAAAATGGAATGTGGGTACATTAAAACCCAGTCTATTATTTACTCGCATTATAAGTACACTGAAGTATATAGTAAATTAAATCAACCTTTGATGTACGTTAAATTCAATGCAGCAGACTCTAACACCTTAATGAATGCAGCAACAACATAACTCAAGAATTACTTGTCATAAATTCTTCACTTTCTAATGTAGCTATTCATTATAATTAATTTATATAAGTTTTCCAGCCTTTAATTAAAACCAATAACAATTGTAAAAGATTTAGTATCATATTTTTAATGTAATTATCGGGAAACAATTCGTCCATAGGTGATTAATATAAGATATTGGAAATCATTATCCTTTTCATATCATTTTCTTTAATTTTTATAAGACCAAAGATGTCTCATGGTGATTCATAGATCCTGACTACCCAGTAATTACCTCCACCAACGAAGTTTGGAGGAGGTTATGTACTCAAGCCTGTTTTCTGTATGTTTGTTTATGAACAACTTACTGGCCATAATTTTACTCATATAGTAGTGAAACTTTCAGTGTTCAATTTTTATGTTTAGAGGTGATTCAGTTTTGATAATCCTTGGTCGAAAGTCAAGGTTAAGGTCGAGTAAATAGTAGAACAAATTAACCCTAACCTTAACCACAAGTTCGCATATGGTTGTCACACAGACTTCAAATACGCCTACTGTTTAGATTGATTCTGGGTAAAGCAAGCTAGTTTCGAGAAACAAGCTGCCATTGTGGAGGTGTGCACTCTCAGAGTGCTTTTTTAGTTAGGGCTTTTTTTCAGTGGCGTAGGTAAGGAGAGGTCGTTTGGTGTGGGGGGGCTTTTTGGAAAGTTCCCCCAGGCCTCCATAAGAGAAGGGAGTGAGCACATTGAAAGCAGGTTTAAAAAAAAAGATGTAGGTATACATTTAAAGTTACCAACAATTCCTCTATGATTTCAAGAGGAAGGGCGAGGAGGAATTCTTTTCTAAATTAGGCCCTTTGGCCCACCTAACCTCAAGCTACGCCCCTACACTCTCTCTCTCTCTCTCTCTCTCTCTCTCTCTCTCTCTCTCTCTCTCTCTCTCTCTCTCTCTCTCTCTCTCTCTCTCTCTCTCTCTCTCCTGATATAAGTAATATTAAATGTAAATTAACTTCTCATGGCCATTATATTATTGGTGTTTTGCACTAATTTTGCTCTGTTGTGTTACGTCTCATAAATTTCTAAAAAATATTTGTCCCTGAATTGATTTACCTTCTGAAATGTATACATAAATAATCCTTAAGTCTTCTACTCCTGATATGTTTTCTTTCAAGTTGATTATGTTTTTGCCCTGAAAAATTACAGTATTTTTTTATCTGTCTCTGAAATAAGACACGTCTTATTTATTCATTTAAAAGTGAATATTGGGAAAAAGTATAATAGGAAATATATCATGATCATCAGCCTTTACTAGTCCACTGCAGGACAAAGGCCTTAGACATGTCCTTCCCCTCGCACCTGTTTATGGTGTATGTTAATCTGTACCCGCAAACTTTATTAGCTTGTCAATCCATCGTCTTCACTTCTTTCCCCCAGCTTCGTTTTTAATATCTAGGGACCCATAATGTCTTTATTCTTGTCCATCTAATATATGTCATTCTCACTATATGCCCTGTCCATGTCCATTTCTTTTTCTTTATTGCTGGTAGAATATCCTCTACCTAAGCTTGCTGTCGTATCCATGTTGTTTTTTTTTCTGTCTCTTGGTGTTATTCCCATCGTTATTCTTTCCAGGGTTGTTTTAGTTTTAACCAGCTTATATACTAACGCTTAAGTAAGGCTCCAAGTTTCTGAGACATTAGTTAATGCTGGTAGGAACATTATTATTATTATTATTATTATTATTATTATTATTATTATTATTATTATTATTATTATATTGTATATGTATATATATACATACATATATATATATATATATATATATATATATATATATATATATATATATATATATATATATTATATATATGCCCCCTGTGGCCGCGGGGGCATATAAAAATTAGAATAGCGCCAACGTTATCCCAGCGTGTCGTAAGAGGCGACTAAAAGGGACGGGACGAGGGGGCTGGGAACCCCCTCTCCTGTATAAAATTCCTGTGAGACATCGACAAGGAGATGGAGCTGGGGGGAGAGTGACTGCTCCCCGCACTCTAGTTTTGAGGTGTTTGAATGTGCGTGGATGTAGTACGATAGAGAGTAAAAGATGTGAGATTGGAAGTATGTTTAGAAGTAGAAGGATGGATGTATTGGCCTTGTGTGAGACAAAGCTGAAAGGAAAAGGTGAAGTGATGTTTGGTGAAATGTCTGGTAGAGTGTCTGGGATTGATAGGGGAAGAGCGAGAGAGGGTGTGGCGTTATTGCTGAGGGAATGGATGACAGGTAAAGTAGTGGAATGGAAGGAGATATCATCTAGGTTAATGTGGGTAAGGGTTAGGTTGGGTGGGAATGTTGGGTGTTTGTCAGTGCGTATGGGCTAGGTAGTGAGGAAAAGTGAAGAAGAGCGGAATGAGTTCTGGAATGAATTAACTAGGTGTGTAGAAGGACTGGGTAGAAGGAATTATGTAGTTGTTATGGGTGACTTGAATGCTAGAGTGGGCGCAGGAGAGGTAGAAGGTGTCATTGGGAAGTATGGCGTACCAGGTGAAAATGAGAGTGGTGAGAGATTGGTAGACATGTGTGTTGAACAAGAGATGGTAATAAGTGCTAGCTTGTTTAAAAAGAAAGATAAAAATAAGTATACATGGGTAAGAGTGGCAAATGGAAGAGTAGTAGAAAGGGCATTAATGGATTATGTGTTGATAACTAAAAGAATGTTTGGAAGATTGAAAGACGTGCACGTGTTTAGGGGTATGACTAACGGTATGTCTGATCATTTTTTGGTGGAAGGAAAATTAATTGTAGCAAAAGAGTGGGGGAATAGAGTAGGTGGATGTAAAAGGGATGTAGTGAGGATTGAAGAGCTAATAAAACCGGGGGTAAAAAGTAAATATCAGGAAAGGTTGAAAATGGCATATGATGAGGTAAGAGTAAGAGAAACTGGTAATTTACAGGAGGAGTGGAAGTTAGTAAAAGAAAATTTTGTTGGGATTGCAAGTGATGTATGTGGCAAGAAGGTTGTTGGAGGCAGCATGAGGAAGGGCAGTGAATGGTGGAATGAAGGAGTGAAGGTAAAAGTGGAAGAGAAAAAGAGGGCTTTTGAAGAATGGCTGCAGAGTAATAGTATAGAGAGGTATGAAAAATATAGAGAGAAAAATGTGGAAGTAAAGCGCAAGGTACGTGAGGCGAAGAGGGCAGCTGACCTGAGGTGGGGTCAGGATTGGGTCAGTCATATGAAGAGAATAAGAAGTTTTGGAAAGAAGTGAAGAGAGTAAGGAAGGCTGGCGCAAGAACTGAAGAGACAGTGAAAGATGGAAATGGAAGGTTGTTAAAAGGAGAGGAGGCAAGGAAAAGGTGGGCGGAATATTTTGAAAGTTTGCTGAATGTTGAGGATAATAGGAGGCAGATATAATTGCTGTTCCAGGAGTTGAGGGTACCAGTGATGGGAGATGAGAATAAGAGAGAGATTACAATAGATGAAGTGAGGAGAGCCCTAGATGAAACGAGAGTAGGAAAAGCATCTGGTATGGATGGTGTGAAAGCTGAGATGTTGAAGGAGGGGGGTTGTGACTGTACTTGAATGGTTGGTGAGATTGTTTAGTATGTGTTTTGTGTTGTCAATGGTACCAGTAGATTGGGTTTGTGCATGTATTGTACCACTATATAATGGTAAGGGAGATGTGCATGAATGTTAGTAACTCAAGAGGTATTAGTTTGTTGAGTGTAGTTGGAAAAGTGTATGGTAGAGTATTGATTAATAGGATTAAGGATAAAACAGAGAATGCAATCTTTGAAGTACAGGGTGGTTTTAGAAGAGGTAGGGGTTGTATGAATCAGATTTTTTACAGTTAGGCAGATATGCGAGAAAATTTAGCAAAAGGTAAGGAGGTGTATGTTGCGTTTATGGATCTGGAGAAAGCATATGATAGAGTTGATAGGGAAGCAATGTGGAATGTGATGAGGTTATATGGAGTTGGTGGAAGGTTGTTTGCAAGCAGTGAAAAGTTTCTACAAAGGTAGTAAAGCATGTGTTAGAATAGGAAATGAAGTGAGTGATTGGTTTCTGGTGAGAGTGGGGCTGAGACAGGGATGTGTGATGTCGCCGTGGTTGTTTAACTTGTATGTTGATGGAGTGGTGAGGAGAGGTGAATGCTCGAGTGCTTGGACGAGGATTAAAACTGGTAGACGAGAATGACCATGAATGGGAGGTAAATCAGTTGCTGTTTGCAAATGATACTGTACTGGTTGCAGACACAGAAGAGAAGCTTGACCGACTAGTGACAGAATTTGGAAGGGTGTGTGAGAGAAGGAAGTTGAGAGTTAGTGTGGGTAAGAGTAAGGTTATGAGATGTACGAGAAGGGAAGGTTTTGCAAGGTTGAATGTCAAGTTGAATGGAGAGTTACTTGAGGAGGTTGATCAGTTTAAGTACTTGGGGTCTATTGTTGCAGCAAATGGTGGAGTGGAAGCAGATGTACGTCAGAGAGTGAATGAAGGTTGCAAAATGTTGGGGGCAGTTAAGGGAGTAGTAAAAAATAGAGGGTTGGGCATGAATATGAAGAGAGTTCTATATGAGAAAGTGATTGTACCAACTGTGATGTATGGATCGGAGTTGTGGGGAATGAGAGTGATGGAGAGACAGAAATTGAATGTGTTTGAGATGAAGTGTCTAAGGAGTATGGCTGGTGTATCTCGAGTAGATAGGGTTAGGAACGAAGTGGTGAGGGAGAGAACGGGTGTAAGAAATGAGGTTAGCGGCTAGAGTGGATATGAATGTGTTGAGGTGGTTTGGCCATGTTGAGAGAATGGAAATGGTTGTCTGCTAAAGAAGGTGATGAATGCAAAATTTGATGGGAGAAGTACAAGAGGAAGGCCAAGGTTTGGGTGGATGGATGGCGTGAAGAAAGCTCTGGGTGATAGGAGGATAGATGTGAGAGAGGCAAGAGAGCATGCTAGAAATAGGAATGAATGGCGAGCGATTGTGACGCAGTTCCAGTAGGCCCTGCTGCTTCCTCCGGTGCCTTAGATGACCGCGGAGGTAGCAGCAGTAGGGGAGTCAGCATTATGAAGCTTCATCTGTGGTGGAAATGTGGGAGGTTGGGCTGTGGCACCCTAGCAGTACCAGCTGAACTCGGTTGAGTCCCTGATTAGGCTGAAGGAACATAAAGAGTAGAGGTCCCCTTTTTGTTTTGTTTCATTGTTGGTGATGGCTAACCCCCAAAATTGGGGAAGTGCCTTGGTATATGGATATATATATATATATATATATATATATATATATATATATATATATATATAATATATATATATATATATGTGTGTGTGTGTGTGTGTGTATATATATACATATATATATATATATATATTATATATATATATATATATATATATATATATATATATATATTTAATATATATAAATATATATAATATATATATATATACTATATATACATATATTGAAGCCTAATATATACAGTGGTAACGTGTTCGCCTATCATTCGTATGGCCGCAGATCGATCCCAGCCCAGGACAGCGAGTTTAAGCTGTTTACCAGAGAGGATACTGCTGTGGTTGGACTTGCCCGGCTAACGTTCTGTTGAGCCTCTATTCTGACGTAACTGGAACTGAAACTAGACACCTTTAACTTTTCCTTTATATATAAGGTATACTTATTTGGTTGAATTTTTCCTGGTTGGGGAAGGCTTTACTTATGCTATACGACGTTCGAATGATCCGTCCCTGCTCACTCTTAGCTTTGCATAAGAGAATACAATAAATAAAAACATCACTATCAGCAGACCCGGGGGTCCAGAATGAAGCTCACGAAATGCATGAAAATTCAATTCCTTTGAAAGCGAGAGAAGCATCAAGACGGGACTTTTCGCAGTAGTGATTCACTATTACTCCTCTCTTACACTCTCCACTGCCTTGCTTCATTCACACACCTATTCTAAAAGACACTTGCACTTCACTGTTTCTTTTATGTTTTTCATCTATTGTTACTAAAGAGAAAGATTCTCATAATGGATAGGATTCACTTTCACTAGCTGGATTGCTTTGAGAAAGAAACGAATTGTCGTATGTAACTATTTCTTTCTTTAAGAATATCTTTATTATTAGTATGTTGGACTTCATTATGATATTTATTAATGTTTTATGAATTATTATGGTTTTGCTTGAATTTTGATCTTAAAGCTTTTTAGAAAAAAGACTCTTTAGAGAGAGAGAGAGAGAGAGAGAGAGAGAGAGAGAGAGAGAGAGGAGAGAGAGAGAGAGAGAGAGAGAGAGAGAGAGAGAGAGAGTTAATATGTGAGTTAATATCTTTTTATGTATTGGGAATATAATTTAATATCAAAGTGTTTCGGAAAACTTGATATGCAATTTTATTTTTTATTTTTTCGTATTTTACCCTTACAGAAAGACAAACTAAAATGAAATAAAAATTTAGACGATAGGTACCTTACTTGGATTTTTATATTATTCTGGTAAATTGTTAAGGGTGGAATAAAAATGAAACCATGTTTATTGAAAGGAGATTGTGGCTTATTCTCTAAAACGAAATATAAAAAGGAACATTGGTATGCTATTGAAGGATCTTTTAGGGAGTGAAAAAATAATGACTTTTCTCCATCGTTGGGGACACGAATAATGGGGAGAGAAAAATGTCTTTTATTGATTATACCGTTGTTCTGCTAAAAATGCTTACGAATCAATATAGATGATGGTAACAAATGATTCCTTATACACTCTTGTTATGGCTGATTGTAAGTGAATTATGCATAGGTAGATATGGTAACTCACGTCTTTCATAGTACTAGTCTACAAATATCGATTATATTTTCATGTGCTGGATATTGAAGAGATGTTTGCTGGAAGGGAGGTAATAAAAGTGTGCTTACTCCTATAGTTGGTTGTCTATATTTTTTATTATTGGTAAACTCTCTCTCTCTCTCTCTCTCTCTCTCTCTCTCTCTCTCTCTCTCTCTCTCTCTCTCTCTCTCTCTCTCTCTCTCTCTCTCTCTCTCTCTCTCTCTCTCTCTCTGTATATAATATAATATATATATATATATATATATATATATATATATATATATATATAATATACATACATATATATATATATATATATATATATATATATAATATATATATATATATATATATATATATATATATATATATTTGTGTGTTTATGTGTGTGTGTATGTATGTGCATTCTCTGTAAGC
>NC_090725.1:330126262-330134133 GCF_036898095.1 Palaemon carinicauda | reverse complement strand
AATTCTCACATGTATCTTATATTCTCTGACTTCAAACATCACACAATTCACAACGATATTAAACCACACTCAAGGCAGACCAGACTTTTATTAGAGCCACATTCATAACAAAACAGTAATATTACATACCTGGATATATAAACACACCAAACCTCCATAAAATAATTTCTTTCTCTCATAAAGAATGACATTATAAAGTACCCTATATAGCATTCGAGGTTTCTCAGTATGTTTTGAATATACTGTGGTGACTTCTCAGATTTAGTATGTATAGATGTGGCAAAATAGACAAATTCTAAACTTACATAACTTGATATGCAAATGTCTTGTCAGAATACGATTTTAAGCTGCAAGGATTTCTTGTCATTTTTTTAAGACTAATATGGATTGTGTGATCCTACTCGAGTTCTATACAAAAAGGGAATGTTAAAATGTCCACTTTGGAGATGGTGTCAATACCTAGGTCCATGTCTTCAATGTCAAAAAGCAGATGAAGTCATATTATTTTTCTCAAGAATATCGTTCGACCACTATGGAGTATAGACTAATGTAAGAGAGGTACTCTAAAATGTACTTCATCACCTAAAAACGCACACACACAAACACACACACACACACCGCATATATATATATATATATATATGTATTTATATATAGATTAATAAACAGTAATATATATAATATATATATATGTATATATATAAGTATATATATATATATATACACACATACACACATATATATATATATATATATATATACACAAACACACACACTATATATATATGTGTATATATATATATATATATATATGTTACATTTACACATATATTTTCAGATATATATAAACAGTGATACTTTTCTCGAAGAGGTTCCCTAATTTTATGCAAATATAATTTTCCAAAACCATAATAAAGGTAATAAAAAAGACGTTTCATTCAATTCAGCCATAAGGATACCTCAAGATTTCTTCTATTCCAACAAACTCGTGCACCAATCCATAGACAGATTAAATAACCACGAAAGAAATTCCCCAGACATTTCCTCGGAGGAAATGTTGCAACAAAACGGTCCTGCTCCGTTTGGAATGTACCCGAGGGACGACAGGAGATTTAAGGATACGAGTTTTATTTGGATATTTTCTTTTCCGTGGTGGAATATTATTTTGCATTGAGTATCTGCGTCTTTTACGGAACTTCATTCTTTGCGAGAGACACTGGAAAGGAAAACTTGGGAATGTATATTGATTGTAAAATGTCTTCCTAATTCTCTCTCTCTCTCTCTCTCTCTCTCTCTGTGTATATATATATATATATATTTATTTATTTATGTATATATATATATATTATATATGTACAGTACATACACACATATACATACATACATACATATATATATCTATATATGTATATATATATATATATATATGTGTGTGTACACACACGTATATATATATATATATATGTATGTATATATATACACACGTAAGCACACGCATATATATATATAGATACACACACACACACACACACATATATATATATATATATATATATCTGAGTATTTTCCCCTGTGTGTTTAATTTCATGTAATTCAAATGAAAAGGGAATATTTTCGATAGTATAGGTGTGTCAGGTTTAGATAATAATAATGATAGTAAATCGGTATGCTTATATCAACCTTACAGAACGAGATTCTTCATCTTGGTCTCAGTTGCCACTTCACAACATTGCCTAAACCTACGGAGAAAAGGACGGAGATCAAGCTCCTCTTAGATACCATACAGGCCCAAGAAGAGAAGGGTGGTTTTCTGGACTACAAATGGCCCCCATCCCCTGTTCCTTGAGGATTCCCCCATGGATTTCTATGGAGTTGAGTAGATTACATCAATAGAAAAGGTTGCCTTTTAAAATTAACGACACAAAGGTAGCCAATATCTTCCATCAATAATAATAATAATAATAATAATAATAATAATAATAATAATAATAATAATAATAATAATAATAATAATAATAATAATAATAATAATAATAATAATAATAATTATTATTATTATTATTATTATTATCATTATTATTATTATTATTATTATTATTATTATTATTATTATTATTATTATTATTATTTATTATTATTATTTTTATTATTATTATTTTTCTCTCTAATTTGACGCAGCATCATAGATTTCGATTTTACAGTTATGAGACCTTAAATTATCTTTTTTAAAATCTTTTGATGCTGGGTCAAATTAGAGAGAATAATAATAATAATAATAATAATAATAAATAATAATAATAATAATAATAATAATAATAATAATAATAATACTATAATTATTATTATTATTATTATTATTATTATTATTATTATTATTATTATTATTATTATTATTATTATTATTATTATCACTTCTCTCTCTAATTTGACCTAGCATCAAAAGATTTCAGAAAGGCAATTAAAGGTGTCATATCTGTAGAATTCGAAAACATGTTTTGAAGTTCCCATCAAGTTACCCGCTACCTTGAGCTATTTATATGAATTACTATTGCGTATATTACTATTTTCTAATTGATTATCGAATACAATTAACATATATGAAGGTTTTTATAGCTAGGTTTCTTAGGCTAATTTGAAACCTGCTGGGTGAGTACAAAGTTCAAATATAATTATTTGATAAAAAAACTATTCTGTACTCTGAGATAAATGTTTTACAGATGAACAAATATTTAATTTCTCTATTTTATTATTATAAAACTTTTCTTGCAATAATCTGTTTTTTATCATATTGATTATAAACCTAAATGGAATTTTGTTAAACTCATATGAAATTAACAAGTTAGATATTACTAATGTGTTGAAATTAGATTTATGCATTTAATTTTTAAAGGACAAAGTAAGAGTCATACACATAATCAGACTCAAATTAAGAAATAAATATATTCATAAATATACTAATGGAAGTATGTTTTGAATATATTTTTTTCCAGCTTTATCTAAACTTATTCTGACGATTTGTGAAGAATTTCTCAAAATGAATTTTTGACAATGAATAACATCACTGGGATTAGAAAGTTCAAAGGAAGATTAAATTACATTGCGTCCATATCTCCCCATGATCGTTTCAAAAAATCCTTTTCCTGGTTCCAGAATTCTCTTTGGTTTTGAGAGAGATTGAAAAAATTATATGATGTGGGTTATATGTCAAACAAATAAACGTTGGATAAAAATAATTTCTTTCTCAGTCATTGAAATGCTTTATATGATAAGATTCCTTCTTTCTTTTTACTTTAAAGATTATTTTTCTTCACGGTTTTTTTTTTTCATCAAAGTCTTAACTATTGAAATAAACAAGCAACCTATATATTTATCACCCCCAAAAATCTTAATGTTAAAGGTTGTTCCTTACTTTTGATTTTTGAAATCACCATCGATTTTAAGTCTTTATTATTATTTTAGCTCTAAATAACACAAGTAATACAGTGATGTATTATGTTGAAATATGCATTGTTTTAAAGGTTTCATCTTCCACATGTAAATATATTCATTGTGTTCCGAGGCAGTTGTTTAGGTGAACATTCTTGTATACCAGATAGAATACAAGGTACATAAACTATCGTTAAAAAACACAGAAGGTTTAGTTATATGCTAAAACAGCATATAAAACCAGAAAAAAAATACTACAGGACCTTATTTTTAATCCTCTGGTCATCTTTTGCGGAATAATGAATGACGTATTTAGTAACGTCCCTGAATATAGATTCACGATTCAGCTTGAATGCATTGATACTAAATACAACAAACATAAAGATGTACAGAACCTATGAAATTCCCAGTAAAGGTCTTAAATAATAATAATAATAATAATAATAATAATAATAATAATAATAATAATAATAATAATAATAATAATAATAATAATAATAATAATAATAATAATAATTATAATAATAATAACAATAAAAATAAATAATCAATAATAATGATGATTATTATCATCATCAATGGAATGCTAGTTAATTGTATCTTATATTCACACATCTCTACAGTGCCTATTTATAGCTTCAGAATCAGCAAACCCTTGTTCGAAAAGTTGAGACTTGAAAAAAGGAAACCAAAAAAAAATCTACCCACACAATAACCTTGACCTACTGAATATCTTTTTTATTTTGTTTGCAATATTTTTTCAAGAATACAATTGACAAAACACACAGGGAAGTATTTTGATTGATAAAATAGAAATTAAAAACTTCAGTCATTATCTCCGAATCTCTAAAACTTCTCTGAAAATATGCAATTTGTAAAAATACTTTCTCATTACCTCTCTTATACTTTATTTATTTCCTTATTTCCTTTCTCACTGGGCCATTTAACAACAAAAACAACAGCAACAACAACAACAGGAAAAAAAAAAAAAAAAAAAAACAAACAACAACAACAACAACAACAACAACAACAACAAACAACAACAACAACAACAACAACAACAAACAACACAACAACAATAATAATAATAATAATAATAATAATAATAATAATAATAATAATAATAAATAATAAATAATAACAAAAAATAATAATAATAATGTTACCTTTTTCTAACATTAATTTTGTAATTACCCTCATTTATTTGACCCCACTAATACATATGAAAAGAAAATAGGCTATTCACGATTAAATTCACTCAATAATACTAATTTCATATAAAGAAGAGAATAAAGGCTATCACTAATCAAGTGATCAGCCCTTCAATACTTCTGGGGATCACCCAACTTATCTCGTTTAAAGTTAAGCTCATCACTTTCTTTTCCCTTGACGACTTCTGATGATGAGAGATTTCCTTAAACTTCTAAGCTTTTTCAGTAAGTTTCCCAGAATTACCAGGAACTTTTAAAGCAAAGCAATCAGATTTTACCATATTTATTCTAATTATATGATATTAAAACGTAATTACTCCACTAAAATAGCCCTCTATATATTAAAGAATTTTTTGTTACTATGCTTATCTTGCATGGTTGTTAATCATTATTAATGATCAAATTATAATTAACGCAAATAGCTGCTTGACTTTCCATTGATATCAAGAAAATTATAGAACAATAGATATATATAATATATATATATATGTATCCATATATATTTATATATAGTATAATATATATATATAATATATATATATATTTATATTTATCTATATATGCATATGTCTGCATATAAAATATTTGCATATGATCATAAGTGTTTCGGTAAGATTATATAACATACCTTGTACAATCAAAATCTATCACCATTATTGCAATACATAAAATATACTAAAATCACTACTAATCAAACGGTCCTTATCTAAGAAAAGAGAAACACTATTTCCTCGAACATAAGGAGAAAAAATCACAAGAGAAAATCTTCTCGCCACCTCCATTTCCGCCAGAGTGGAGTTATGGGTCTGGCCTCCACTGTGCTAACAAATAAATCATCTCAGCAGGTAGGAATAAGCCTTGATTCCCGGTGGCGGACATAATGTAACGTTTTCTCTAACATTTCTCGGCTGTTAGTCCATATAGAATGAACCTTTTGTCTTGTGAAGGGCTGACAGGGGATTGTTTTATTATTATTATTATTATTATTATTATTATTATTATTATTATTATTATTATTATTATTATTATTATTATTATTATTATTATTATTATTAATCAATAAACATTCTTATCATTATTATTATCATTATTATTATTATCATTATTATTATTATTATTTTTATCATCGTTATTGTTATCGTTATCGTTATCATTATCGTTATTGTTATCGTTGTCGTTATCATTATCATTATCATTATTATTATTTTTGTTATTATTATTATTATTATCATTGTCGTTATCGTTATCGTTATCGCTATCGTTATTATTATTATTATTATTATTATTATTATTATTATTATTATTATTATTATTATTATTATTATTTATTATTATTATTATTATCTAAGCTACAACCCTAGTTGAAAAAGCTGAATGCTATAAACCCAAGAGCTCCAACTAAGATAAATAGCCTATATGATGAAATGAAAGCAAGGAAATAGAGAGAGAGAGAGAGAGAGACGAGAGAGAGAGAGAGAGAGAGAGAGAATAGTTACTGCAGTTGCTAGCCTATCTTCGAATGTCACCGGAGTACATTAATGTCAAGTTTATGAGTATTGCGAGCTACGAGCAATACCTCAGGTTCCACATCAATCTTATGCAGTATTCATTACACCCAAATGAGGTATCTTCGCTGGAGGCAATTTCTCAGAAACGAGACAATACATTGTCTAATGCCCATCAATCAAAGAATGGGATGAGAAGGAAGGTATGCATTTGATTTTGGATAAATGATTTGTGAATCTATGTTGATTTCCCCATGGCTCTTTTGTACACACACACACACACACACACAACACATATATATATATATATATATATTATATATACATAGGTAACATATATAGATAAGATAGATAGCTATATATATATATATATATATATATGTCTATCTCTCTCTCTCTCTCTCTCTCTCTCTCTCTCTATTATGTATAGATATATTCATAATAATAATAATAATAATAATAATAATAATAATAATAATAATAACAATAATAATAATAATAATAATAACTACTTATGAATACTATGATTTTGAACCAATCTCACCATTGCTGGGTTATGACAATAGCTCAACATCAATTGTAGTATTATATAAAAATTTCTCTAATAAAGGAGAGAGATAAAAAGTATGTATATATCATCCTCTATCAAAAGGAGGACATCAGTTCAGTAGATAGTAAATATAGTTCATTAGAAGGCTACTGAATACACAAATTCTGAAAGATATATATGCGTATTGCAGTATCAGGAGGAATTAGTCTATTTCTGGAAGATGAAACATTATCTACAGCAACGGTAAATAGGGAGAGAGAGAGAGAGAGAGAGAGAGAGAGAGAGAGAGAGAGAGAGAGAGAGATGACTTAAATGATGTTGAAGAGTTTTATCACAAAATCGTAATTGGAGTAAGAGTTTATGAATGAATCAGTGGAAAGGTACGAATTCGTGGAGTTAAGATTATAAAGATTTCGTTTTATTATGATAGAGTTGAAGTTAGAATTATTCGGATTGTAATATAACTGTTACTTAAACAGATATCTATATCTTAATGTTTGTTCAGATATGAAATTATTAGTAGGCAAAAGCTTATGAAAAAGGAAATTTAGGTCAATGAGGAGCTCATAGTAGGTCAGGAATATATAAAAGAAAATGAAAAAATAACTTCATAACAAATATCATCATAAAGGTGAATTGGGTAACTTCATGATAGGTCCTTCATCAAACTGTTAGTTAAACACATATTTATATCTTAATGATTGTTCAGAGATGAAGTAGATATTAGTAGGTCAAAACTTATGTAAAAGCAAATTTAGGTTTTATTGAAAATTTAATGGTGAATCAGGATCTCATAGAAAAAAAAAAAAAAAAAAAAAAAAAAAAACAGCACCATAAAGGAGAATGGGGTAACTACATGATAGGTCTTCATAAAAACTGTTAGTTAAACACATATCCATACCTTAATGAATGTTAAGAGTTGTAGTTATTAATAGGTAAGAACTTACGTAAGAAAGAAATTTTAGGTTTTACTGAAATTTGGATGGGTGAATCAGGGCCTCATCAGATTTCATGAATACAGAAGAAAGGTTAAAATAGCTTCATATAAAATATGATAATAAAGGTTAATGGGGTAAGTTTTGATGATAATTATAAAATTTACAATGGATTAGGTTAAAAAGGATAGTTGTTAATGGTGAGTATGATCATTGTTTCTTCTTTTATCTTGTTAATGGTTCT
>NC_090725.1:330106262-330111262 GCF_036898095.1 Palaemon carinicauda | reverse complement strand
ATATATATATATATATATATACAATATGTATATATAAACACATATACAATATAATAATAATAATAATAATAATAATAATAATAATAATAATAATAATAATAATAATAATAATAATAATAATAATAATAATAATAATAATAATAATAATAATAATAATGTTCCTACCAGCATTAACTAATGTCTCAGAAACTTGGAGCCTTACTTAAGCGTTAGTTTATAAGCTGGTTAAAACTAAAACAACTCTGGAATGAATAACCATGGGAATAACACCAAGCGACAGAAAAAAACAACATGGATACGGCAGCAAGCTTGGGTAGAGGATATTCTACCAGCAATAAAGAAAAAGAAATGGACATGGACAGGGCATATAGTGAAAATGACATATATTAGATGGATAAGAATAAAGACATTATGGGTCCCTAGATATTAAAAACGAAGCTGGGGGAAAGAAGTGAAGACGATGGATTGACAAGCTAATAAAGTTTGCGGGTACAGATTAACATACACCATAAACAGGTGCGAGGGGAAGGACATGTCTAAGGCCTTTGTCCTGCAGTGGACTAGTAAAGGCTGATGATCATGATATATTTCCTATTATACTTTTTCCCAATATTCACTTTTAAATGAATAAATAAGACGTGTCTTATTTCAGAGACAGATAAAAAAATACTGTAATTTTTCAGGGCAAAAACATAATTAACTTGAAAGAAAACATATCAGGAGTAGAAGACTTAAGGATTATTTATGTATATATTTCAGAAGGTAAATCATTTCAGAATACAAATATTTTTAGAAATTTATGATAGGTAACACAACAGAGCAAAATTAGTGCAAAACACCAATAATATAATGGCCATGAGAGGTTAATTTACATTCAATATTACGTATATCAGGAGAGAGAGAGAGAGAGAGAGAGAGGAGAGAGGAGAGAGAGAGAGAGAGAGAGAGTAGGGGTGTAGCTTGAGGTTAGGTGGGCCAAAGGGCCTAATTTAAAAAAGAATTCCCCCTCGCTCTTCCTCTTGAAATCATAGAGGAATTGTTGGTAACTCTAAATGTATACCTACATCTTTTTTTTTTTTTTTTTAAACCTGCTTTCAATGTGCTCACCCCCTCCTCTTATGGAGGCCTGGGGGAACTTTCCAAAAAGCCCCCCACACCAAACGACCTCTCCTTAGCTACGCCACTGAAAAACAGCCCTAACTAGAAAAGCACTCTGAGAGTGCACACCTCCACCATGACAGATTGTTTCTCGAAACTAGCTTGCTTTACCCAGAATCAATCTAAACAGTAGGCGTATTTGAAGTCTGTGTGACAACCATTTGGGAACTTGTGGTTAAAGTTAGGGTTAATTTGTTTGACTATTTACTCGACCTTAACCTTGACTTTCGACCTAGGATTTTCAAAACTGAATCACGTCTAAACATAGAAATTGAACACTGAAAGTCTCACTACTATATGAGTAAAATTGAGGCTAGGAAGTTGTTCATAAACAAACATACAGAAAACAGGCGTGAGTACATAACCTCCACTAAACTTCGTTGGTGGAGGTAATTACTGGGTAGTCAGGATCTATAATCAACATTAGACATCTTTGGTCTTATAAAAGTTAAAGAAAATAATAGGAAAAGGATAAAGATTTCCAATATATTATATCAATCACCTCTGGACGAATTGCTTCCCGATAATTACATAAAAAATATGTTACTAAATCTTTTACAATTGTTATTGGTTTTAATTAGAGGCTGGAAAACTTATATATAGTAATTATAATGAATAGCTACATTAAAAAGTGAAGAATATATGACAAGTATTTCTTGAGTTATGTTGTTGCTGCATTCATTAAGGTGTTAGAGTCTGCTGCATTGAATTTAACGTACATCAAAGGTTGATTTAGTTTATTATATATTTCAGTGTACTTATAATGTGAGTAAATATTATACTGGGTTTTAATGTACCCACATTCCATTTTTCTAAACTAATTCATTATTTTTATTTTTCCACCTATTTCTAGCACTTAGATTGAATATTTAGTTCTATTTCTTCTTTATTGATATAATTCCTTACTTGAAGAGAGACACTTTATATGAATATAATAGAACAAATGAAAATAAAATCATGTTTCTTCTAATAATCGGAATATATTTCTTATGAAATTGGTTTCATAATGGACAAAAACTTATTAATGTGGATTTGATTTTATCTCAAATTTGTTAATGAAACGAATTGCTTTTGTCAAAATTAATATAACATTATTTTTTTTAAATATTCAATAGGGAAAAATAGTTTTTAATTGAAAATACTCCTTAATATGAAAATTATATTTTCAATGGCTATTAATTTCTTGATTAGAAATATTGAAAAAAAATTCTCTGAAAATATCACATAATGAGATTTTCATTGGATTACCAACAGTTATACTGAACACGATTTTACTTTACCATGATGGAAAATAGATTTATTCTATAGAAGCATATCTAACTGATCATTAAATGTTAAAGGCAAAGTATAACTCGATGATAGAACTCTAAGTTTTGATTCACGAAGTCACTGTGATCTGTACATCGGTAGAGAAAGTCATCAACTTTCAAACTTAATCGGTGTCAATCATAATTCGAATTGTTTCTAAGTCGAATTATTTTACATTTTGGCCTACAGTAGGCCTAACCTGGACCCCATGCCTATGAGTTCCAGATACAAAAGTCAATAAATAGTTGAGTTTCATATGAAATAGATATTATGTTATTCCAAATGTGGTTTTGCTTACTGTAATAAATGATATAATATTGTTTTATGGCAGTATTTCTTTATTTTATCTTTGCTATTTTCCGTTGGATTTGTGTTTGTATCTACTCGTGTTCGTAAGTTGAATGTTCGTAAGTAGAATGTTCGTTCACAATATGTGTGAGCGTCGAATGTTCCCAAGTCGAATGATTGTAAGTTGAATTTTGTAAGCCGGCGACCTCCAGTATTAGGCAGAAATGAGTCCGCTATCACGCCATTCCACAAGGCATGCAATCTACACCATTGTATGTTGGCATTGTCTGTGACTCTTGACAATTTACACCTCATACAAATTGAAGCAAGATTATGCACGCGCTTTCACTATGACCTTTGATTATCAATGGTATTCACGCCTGTCTGTAATAGGTCAAATGTCTGATTACTTTTTGATGTTCGTGTCTTATAAAGAATGTTTCAGCTATAATGGGTTCAGAGATACTATGAATATATGTATGTATGGATTATATGTATGTATGTATACATTATATATATATATATTATATATATAATATATATATATATATATATATATATTTATATATGTACACACACACACACACACACACATATATATATATATATGTATATATATATATATATATATATAGATATATGCACACACATGCAAGCACACACAGACACACACACACACACATATATATATATATATATATATGTATATATATATATATATATATACACATATGTATATATATATATATATATACACTCTCGCAAACACACACACTAACATATATATATTATATATATACCGTATACATATATATATATATATATACATATATATATACAGGCAAAAATACTTTTAGATGTTCTCTTTAGTCGCAATTTTATTCATGGCGAAGCTTTCCCCTTCTACTCTTTTATGCTTTGTGTGATATCAAATAAACATTTCAATAGTTAGAGAAAACAGTCTATCCGAACCAAAATTGAGCCTTCCTGCATAAGTAAGTCTTTATCTTCCCTGCTAATTAATACCTTAACTACTCCTACCATCTAATAGCTGTTTACAAATCAATAAATTAAAATAGAATGAACATAAAATGCAAATACTTCGACGCATTCTTCAAACGCATGAAATTGGATCTTCATCAATGCATTCTATTAACTATTTCCTTCATTGCTGATACTGTTTCAAAGTAAAGGACCAATGGTTTAATCAATGGAATATTTGTCACTGATCCTATATTTCTAAACAGCCCTGCACAAATCCATGACCTGGGCGAGCCCTGGACGTAGTTTCGTGAACAAAGGCATTTGCATTGTAATAGTATTTTCTCCTCAAAGCTCCGAATGCGAAAGCTTTGGAATTTTGCATGTGTATTCCTATTAAACACTCTAGGAAATAATATTAATTTACCTTATTTCCTATGTAGTGGCTGTATAATGTATAGAATATCCAGACTTATTTACTTATTCTCCAAGACCCCCAGGATAATATATTCAATAATTATTACCATTATAAATAGATGAAATTATATTTTACTTTCATATAATATATGATTTTTTATCTTTTCATTGCAATGATTAAATAAAAATAATGTGTTGGTGTGTTGTAATAATAATAATAATAATAATAATAATAATAATAATAATAATAATAATAATAATAATAATAATAATAATAATAATAATTATTATTATTATTATTATTATTATTATTATTATTATTAGTAGTAGTAGTAGTAGTAGTAATTATTAAGATTATAGATAAAGAAATGGTTCATAATGATGAATTTATAATTTACTTTCATATTACATTTTTCTTTTTTTTGTTATTCATTGCAATGATTAAATTAAAAGAAATGAGTTAGTGTATAATTATCATTATTATTATTGTTATTATTATTATCATTATTATTATTATTGTTGTTGTTGTTGTTGTTGTTGTTGTTGTTGTTGTTATTATTATTATTATTATTATTATTATTATTATTATTATTATTATTATTATTATTATTATTATTATTAGCTAGGCTACAACCCTAGTTGGAAAAGCAGGAAACTATAAGCCCAGGGGCTCCAAAATGGAAAATCAGTCTAGTGAGAAAAAAGAGATGAAGAACCTACAAGTGAAGTAATTAAAAATGAAAACATATACTAAGATATTTATTTACTTATTCTTTTAAAACATATCCATCAGTTATAAAATGATGATTAAATTTCCTCATGACTCTTTTAATGCCTTCATAATGATG
>NC_090725.1:330091294-330100762 GCF_036898095.1 Palaemon carinicauda | reverse complement strand
ATATATATTATATATATGTATAATATATATATATATATATATATATATATATAATATATATATATATATATATATATATATATGTATATATATATGTGTGTGTGTGTGTGTGTGTGCGTGTGTGTGTGTGTATAGTATACATATATACTCTATATATATAAACACACACATATATGTATATCTAATAATATATATTATATATTATATATATATACATATATCTACATGTATATATATGTATATAGATATGTATATAGTTATATATATATATATATATATATATATATATTATATATATTAATATATATATATATATATAAATATATATATATATATATATATATATATATATATATATATATATATATATATATATATATATATATATATATATATATATATATATATATATATATATATAATATATATAACGGATTTTGAGCGAAGCGAAAAATCTATTTTTGGGTGAGATAGCCATGTCGTCCTGATGGAAGTTCCTATAGGGTAGCTTCCTAGGGTATATTACAACTACGGCGATATTCCCAGAGAATTTACCTTAAGGTACCAGAATTCTAACTCCTGGAGCGAGTATCCCTCGTGAAAGGGATATCGCGACATATCAGAGGACGTATTCTAGACACGTCACATGGCAATCTACGACCTGAATAGAGATTCGTCTCGTAGGAGGGAGATTGACGAGATACGAATTCGGGAAAGAAAAAGGGGAGCCGCTCCCAAGGCTTCCCTATCCCCCGATTCGTATGCGTGCCTGGCGCCAATCCTGGCGCCATCTGTATTCCTTGTAGCGTACACGAGGTGCTACAGATACTGTATGTAGGGAGGGGTCCTACAGCCCTTTCTTAGAAAGGCAAGGGCGGGGTCCATCAGGACGACATGGCTATCTCACCCAAAAATAGATTTTTCGCTTCGCTCAAAATCCGTTTTTTTTGGGCTCAAGCCATGTCGTCCTGATGGAAGTGTACCAGAGCATTACTGTATCTGTGGATTCTCAGAACGTGCCGTACTCCCCGGAGATATTTATTCCCGGTCGACTAGACCTAGAGACCTAAGATGTTACCCGTTATACATCTTTTCAACTAACTATAGACTATGTTAGAGCTTCCTGCCCCCCTACAGGGAAGAGTCCTACTAGACTCTGGAAAGTCTCGAAGAGTACATATATCTATGTATGAATACCAGGCAAGCTAATATAGTGGTCTCGCCCTATATTAAGTAAAGCATAGTTTGTATAGAACCACTGCGTCAATATATTGACCAGTCATCCGCACAATACTTGTATTGAACAAAGGTTTATATCCGCATAGGAAGAAACTAATAAAACCGCCCTCGTCCCTTTATGGGACGGAGTCCTCCCATTAGGGGGACTTACATAAACCAATGCAACATAGCTTGCAAGACAGAACAATTCTATCAGAATTATCCCAGATAAGATACATAGAATTAAAATGCTCAATTATACCAATAAATTGACACAGGTGAAAGAGACGCAAGGTTCTCAAGAACAAGTTTATTGACAGATAATAAACAGACAGGTTAACAACAAATATATATATTTATATAAAAGAGGGTAACCCAAAACTTTAAGCATAAGTATGATAGTAAACAGAACTTGTTTATCTGAAAGAAAAACCATTAAACACCACTTTAATGAGATACCAAGGTATCAAGTCATAGAAAAAAAAATCTGTATTACAAATCAATCACATTAGCGTTAGAAACGCTTGGCACACATGTCTGAACTTATGCAAGGTTCACCTTTGAAGGAAGGAACAGTCTATATGGGCACTTGGTGCCCTCATTTAGTTTGTAGTACAGTATGTACCTACACACTCACCCTGGACTTAATCGTCCCAATTAAGACCACTGTTCCTCGCAGAGTTAAACAGTAGGGTTAACTACACGACCCACTGCTACCACAGATCTCTTAAGTTCCTCTACTTGCTTCGCATAGTGGCGAAAGAACACCCTGGAAGACTTCCAGCCCGTGTATGAACGGAGATGTTCAAAATCCATACAATTAAAGAAATTTAGGGATGAGGCAACTTTCCTCGGATCGTGACCTGCGGGTGTACTGTCAGGATCCGCTCTGCGAATAAAATATGTCATTTTCGCTCTGAGTTGATTCAGAGATAAATTTGAGCCTGATGTTTCTCCCCTGAATAGTTGACTACCCTTGAAGTCTGAAGTTCTACGAAGATAGACCTTTAGGCATTCTACTGGACATAGAGATGCATCTTCTTTCAGAGGACAGATTCTCCAGGGACCCCACCTGTTGGTGGGTAACTCATTCTTGGCGAGAAACGTAGGATCCGGAAACAGGTTCAGCTCCCCCCCATCCAGGAACTGAACACGACCTGCCTCTCTCGAGAGGGCTACGATCTCACTAACCCTGGCCCCGGACGCGAGTGCAAATAGGAAAATAACTTTTTGCGTCAAATCCTTTAACGCACATTCTTCATTGCTCAACAAGGAGGCGAAATGAAGAACTTTGTCTAAAGACCATGAGATGGGCTTTGGAGGTGCTGAAGGTCTGAGCCTAGCGCAGGCTTTCGGAACTTTATTAAAGATCTCGTTACCTAGGTCGATCTGGAAGGCAAATAAAATGGGTCTCATCAACGCCGATTTACACACTGAAATCGTGTTAGCTGCCAATCCTTGGCCATGGAGATGGATGAAGAAAGATAAGCAGAAATCTGTTGAGATCTCCTGCGGATTCTTTGCCTTTACAAAGGCCACCCATTTTCTCCAAGATGACTCATATTGCCTTCTAGTCGATTTGCACTTGTATTCCTCTAGGAAGTCTATGCTGGCTTTCGAAATCCCGAAGCGCTTTCTCACCGCTAGGGCGAGAAAATCATGAGCTGCAGGGTCTGGGTTTTCTGTAATGAAGCGCAGACAGTCGACTTCTGGACTCGCTGGGTCAGAACTGGATGTGGTAGCGGCACGAACTTCATCTGTAGTTCCAACGCCAAGGGGAACCACATGCTGTTCGCCCACTTGTGGGCCACTATTGCCGCTACCCCCTTGAAGGATCTCAGTTTGTTGAGGACCCTCAACAGAAGGTTGTGAGGAGGGAACAGATAAATCCTGGACCATCTGTTCCAGTCGAGGGACATTGCGTCCACTGCTTCCATTAAGGGGTCCTCGTACGGGGACACGTACAGGGGCAACTTCTTGTTGTCTTTCGTCGCAAAGAGGTCTATTTGCAGTTCTGGGACTTGATTCAGAATGAAGGAAAATGATCCTGCGTCTAAGGACCATTCCGACTCTATCGGTGTGAACCTGGATAGAGCGTCCGCTGTCACATTGCGGACTCCTTGAAGGTGAACTGCCGACAGGTACCACTTCTTCTTTTCCGCCAATCGGAAAATGGCTAACATCACTTGGTTGAGAGGTGGTGACCTCGACCCTTGTCGATTCAAGCATCTCACAACCACCTCGCTGTCTGTCACCAATCTTATGTGGATCGAGTGACGCGGGGAGACTTTCTTTAAGGTAAGGAGCACTGCCATAGCTTCTAGAAAGTTTATATGAAAGGTCCTGAATAGCTTGGACCAAGTCCCCTGGACTTTTTTCCGATGAGAGTGACCTCCCCATCCCTCCTTTGAGGCGTCTGAGTGAATCGTCAACGACGGGGGAGGTGGCTGAAGAAGAACAGACTTCTTTAGATGTCTGGCTTGGGACCAAGGTCTGAGAAGAGTACGTAGCCGAGGCGGCACTGGTCTTCTCAGGTCTCTTCGCGCGTTTGATGCATACCTTCTCCAAACTCCGGTTGCATCCTTTAGCTGTGCTCTTAGCACTGGGTCTGTCACTGAAGCAAACTGGAGAGAGCCTAGTACCCTCTCCTGTTCGCGTCTTGATATCCTTTCGGAATCTAGAAGTCTCTTGACAGAGCCCGCTATCTCCTTCCTTTTCTTCATTGGGATGGAGAAACTGTGTGACAAAAGGTCCCAGTGGATTCCCAGCCACTGGAACTTTTGGGATGGAGAAAGTCGAGACTTTTTCTTGTTGATCTTGAAGCCTAGGTACTCTAGGAACTGGATCACCTGACTGGAAGCTTGCAAGCATTCGGTCTCGGATGCTGCCCACACCAGCCAGTCGTCCAGGTAGGCTACTACCTGAATTCCCTTTAGGCGTAATTGTTTGAGAGCTGCGCTCGCAAGCTTCGTGAAAATCCTTGGGGCTATGTTTAGCCCGAATGGCATGGCTCTGAAGGCGTACAGTTTTCGTTGTAGCCTGAACCCTAGGTAGGGGGAGAGTCGACGGCTGATTGGAATGTGCCAATAGGCGTCTGACAAGTCTATAGAGACTGAGTATGCCCTCTTGGGCAGTAAGGTCCTTATGTGTTGCAGTGTTAGCATCTTGAATTTGCAATTCACTATGAACTTGTTGAGTGGTGACAAGTCCAGAATGACTCTGAGCTTTTCCGAGTCTTTCTTGGGAACACAAAACAGCCTCCCTTGGAATTTGATGGACTTCACCTTTCGGATCACATTTTTCTCCAACAGTTCTTGAACGTACTCCTCCAAAATGGGGGTGGAGTGTTGGAAAAACCGAAGGCATGGGGGTGGAGTGCTGTACCAGCTCCAACCCAGTCCATTCTTGAGTAGGCTTTGGGCCCAGGGATCGAAGGTCCAGCGATCCCAAAATTTCATCAGTCTCCCTCCTACCGGTATCATTTCACTTGGACTGCCGTCCTGAGGTCTTGCCTCCCTGACCACGACCACCTCTGAATCCCCTTCCCCTTGAGGGGCGCCTAGACGAGCCTCTGGCTGCTCCTCTAGGTTTTGCACGAAAGGAAGAAGACTGTCCTTCGAACGTTGGGGCGAATGTGGTTGACTGACCTGGCACCGCCTGGGGTACCCACTGAAAGGCAGTCGGGGTTTGTGCCACCATCTGGGGCACTGGAGGCAAAGGCAATTGCAGTTGCTGTTGCTGTCTATAAGGCTTGGCTGGCCGAGAGGGTAGCCTAGTCTTCATATTCTTCCTCTTTGGTTGAGGACCCTCATCCGGGGAAGATTTTCTTTTGATAGCCAGGCCCCACTTCTGGAGAAGATTTCTATTCTCCACGGCGGCCTTATCAACAACCTCTTTGACCACATCGGTAGGGAAAAGGTCTTTTCCCCAAATGTTGGAGGAGATTAACTTCCTTGGCTCGTGTCTCACCGAAGCCCCGGTGAACACGAACTCCCTGCAAGCTCTCCTTGCCTTGACGAAGTTATAAAGGTCCTTCGTCACTGTGGCTAAGTGAGACTTAGCCACTACCATGAACATTTCATGGACCTTGGGGTCACTTGCCATCGTCTCGAGAGTAGTCTGATGAGACATTGAGGCAGCCAGTCTTTCTTTTGTCTCGAACTCTCTTCGTAAAAGAGATTCGGACAGCTTGGGGAGGTCCTCGCCGAATTGCCGTCCGGCAATATCAGCCTCCAACTTTCCCACTGAGAATGTTAGATGGACATCCTTCCAGTCTTTGTGGTCCATAGGTAGAGCCAGCGATAAGGGTTTACACTCCTCCAGGGAGGGGCAAGGCTTGCCGGCCTCGACTGCCTTTAGGACAGCCGCAAACCCTTTCTGTAAAAAGGGGAAGGCTCTATCAGGAGAGGACACAAACGAAGGGAGCTTCTTGCTCAATGCAGCTACCTTCGAATTCGAGAAGCCCCTCTCTTTCATCGAGGATGAAAGTAGGGCTTGAGCCTTAGCGTGGTCCATAACAATGACCTCCTTCGGCTCTGTCTCCTCCCTTGAAGCTGGTTCTTTTCTCAGCCGGACATAGCAGTCCGGATATGATGCCTTGCTGGGCCAGAATTCTACCTCCTCTAGGGGAACTGAACCCAGCTTATCCGAAATGACGATCTTTCCAGTCGTCATCGGCATGTGCTCAGCATACCTCCATGGGTTAGCATCTGAGCATATGGGAAGGTCTTTCACATTGAGCCTTTTCCGGGGCCCATGTGATTCTGCCAGGGACTGCATACGCAGTTCCATTGCAGCCGCCTTCTCCTGATTCTCCTTCTGCATTTGTTGGATCATTCCAACAATCGAAGAGAGGGCCTGTCCCAGTTCTACTGGGAGGCCAGCCGATGTTGAGGGGATAGGCTCCGGCATCTGAACCGGAGTAGCCGACACCTCGTCGACCTCATCCTCTACGACATCCGGGGTTTGAACTTGATCCTGACCTTCTGCCAGGAGGTCTTCTTCCAAACGATCGTCCAGGTCAGACATCCTGTCACACAACTGGATGTCTTGCATCGCATCTGCGACTTCCTCGTCCACCTGGACTTGATCTTGAAGGATCTCCTCTTGAGGCTGGGGAATCACTGCCTCAGCTGATGCCTGGGGAAAAAGATACGCCCTCATCTTCTCACTTGGAAGATAAGGGCCAGAGGTGTTCTTCTTGAAGCCCCTTACCCAAGTACGAAGCTTTTCCCTAGCTATATCCCTTGATTCCGCCGTTCTAGGGGAATCAAAAGCCTCAGTAATCAGGTTAGTGCATACAGTACATACCTGAGGGTCCCAATACTGGAGATCATCCTTGGAGACAGCGCATGCTGCGTGTCTCCTACAACACTCATGTCCGCAGAGGTTCTTGCTGCGGACATTGCAGAAAACATTTCCGCACTTCGGAGGGTCCTCCTGTAAAGAGAAGAAATTTCCATGAGTATCAAGTGAACTATGTATCACTGGATATGCATATTATAGCATAACAATTCATAAATGAAAGACACACACTTGTGTTTCCCTCACAACCCATTGTTGCAGCCTTCCGGATAATAAAATCAAAAATGGTTTATCTCTACTAGAGTAACCAATGCAAGGTTTCCAGAGGAAACAGGTGGAGCTCACACCTAGGCAATGATTTTTAAAAATCCTGGATAATAGACGGGGAAGAACTCTGCTTCCTGTCTGAGGGCAACAGCAAAGGGCTGTGTAAGAAAACACAATAGTGTTAGAAGATACAGTGCTGTACCTAAACTTTTACTATAGTTTTCTTCTTACTGTATATGCTATACAGAAGAATACTAGTACAGTATAGGAGGATGTGTGCCGGCCTGCCTTTGCCGGCCGGCACACACCACAATTAGCTTTAAAGTATACTACTTAACAGCTATAGGGCGGCAGCCCTCTGGTTCAAATGCCTGTGCCGGCGGCAGCAGCTGCCGGCCAGCAACAGCCAGTGTTGGCCGGCAATGATTGCCGGCCAGCAACTACACAAGGTAGTACCCAGCTGCCGGCCACACTCTTGGTGACCGGCAGACAAGGACTGACATAAGCCGGCCGGCAAAGGTACAAGACCGATGCCAGCCGGCAGCAAAAGAACCAGAAGACTACCCCTGCCCGGCTGCCGGCCTCATAGGCCGGCTGCCGGGACAGGTACAGCACTAGAAGAAAATAGAATGGATGCCGGGATAAGAGTGTACACAACCCCCCAAGCCCGGCAACCGAAAGAGTGCATATAAGGAAGGGGAGAAACTTAATTCAGGCTTCCTTGACCAATGCCGTCCGGCTCTGCCGGCAGGCATGGATGAGGGACCAAGAGAGGTCCGGGCAGCACTCGAAAACATAAGACCCTTGCCGTCCAGCGTCTCTGCCGGCCGGCAATGGGCTTAGTCAATCCATATCCCAACCTATACTAGGTCCAGAAGTAGAATGACATATGGTACAGTAATACCCCTGCCGGCCAGCTCTGCCGGCCGGCAAGGTACAGTACAGTAATGGCTAGGCCATTACGGAGATAGAGGGGGAAGGGACAAGAGGGTCCTGCCAACCTTGCTTTAGTGACAGATCACCCGCAGCCAAGAACTCTGTCTTAGCCTAAGGGAGATCTAAGGGAAAGGGCCAGCGCAGTAGTATAATACCTGCCAGCTTCCAGAGCACCAAAGCAAGGAAGGCGTTGCAACTCCCAAGGGAAGATTTATCCTCCCCGAGAACAGCAACAGGACTTAGTCTGGTCGATCACACAAGAAGGAATCATAACTACAGAAACCTTCGACAGTGACCTAAGGGAGCTCAGCTCCCTTTGTAAGTGTTAGGTCAGCGAGGGAGACTCTGCCCCAAGCCAAACAACACGGACTCAGACTAAAAACTCTGTTGTTCTGTCCCTCTTTGAACCAGACTCAGCAGGAACAGGAAGGTACAGTAACACCCTAGTATAGTTTTATCGAAAATAAATTCGGAAAAAACCACTTAGGGATAAGCCCAAGGCTTAAACAGAGGGAAAGGGATTGCATACCTTCTCCGAAGAAAAGAAGGCAACCGGGGAGTATGATAAAGTATACTAAGGCTCCATAAGCAATTAGCCTAGGCACCAAGAGAATCGATTACCTAATTCACCGAAACTCTCACGTATACAATCTTGGAAATATTCCACACAGTCTAAAATGTATAAAATATAGCCTAAAGCTTCAATAAAATTTTAATTACACTCGGAAAAACCATAATCATGCATTAAGTACTAGGACCAAACGACTAGGCTACATGGCCTAGCGTAGGCCAGAATGGCGAATACTTCGCCAAATAATACTAAGCACGAAAGGAAATCCTATGTAAAGCTAAATAGCTAAATTTTATTAAGCAAAACAACCAGGAATGTCACTCTGACTAACTAATTTATACCTAGCGAGTGACAGTGTCCAGGACACCTCTGGTAGGCTACGGCTCTTGTATCAAAGATTAATCCTATTAATCACTCAAAATTTTACCAAGAGCCTACATTTATACATAACAGACACTATACTCAACTTATCCGAGGTCAACGAAGACGAAGAAGCCATGAAAAGTTGAATAAATCCAAGATTTGCGAGAAAAACAGGAAAAAACACCGAGTTGTTAAGCTACGCAAAAAGGAATACAGATGGCGCCAGGATTGGCGCCAGGCACGCATACGAATCGGGGGATAGGGAAGCCTTGGGAGCGGCTCCCCTTTTTCTTTCCCGAATTCGTATCTCGTCAATCTCCCTCCTACGAGACGAATCTCTATTCAGGTCGTAGATTGCCATGTGACGTGTCTAGAATACGTCCTCTGATATGTCGCGATATCCCTTTCACGAGGGATACTCGCTCCAGGAGTTAGAATTCTGGTACCTTAAGGTAAATTCTCTGGGAATATCGCCGTAGTTGTAATATACCCTAGGAAGCTACCCTATAGGAACTTCCATCAGGACGACATGGCTTGAGCCCAAAAATATGTATATATATATATATATTTATATATATATATATATATATATATATATATATATATATATATATTATATATATATATATATATATATATATACATATATATATTCATATATACATATAAATATATATATATATATATATATATATATATATATATATATATATATATATATATATATATATTTATATATATATATATATATATATATATATATATATATATACATATATATATATATATATATATATATATATATATAT
>NC_090725.1:330073794-330076294 GCF_036898095.1 Palaemon carinicauda | reverse complement strand
ATAGGAACTCACTACAAAGAGATCTAAACAAAATATATGAATGGGCGGAGATAAATAGGATGGTATTTAACTCCGATAAATTCGAGTCAATAAATTATGGAAACAGAGAAGGAATGGTGTATGCATACAAGGGACCTAATAATGAGACAATCACAAACAAGGAAGCAATTAAAGACCTTGGTGTAATTTTAAATAGGAATATGTTATGCAACGACCAAATAGCAACACTGTTGGCTAAATGTAAAGCAAAAATGGGAATGTTATTCAGACACTTTAAAACAAGAAAAGCTGAACACATGATTATGCTTTACAAAACTTATGTGCGTAGTACACTCGAGTACTGCAATGTGATATGGTACCCACACTACCAAAAGGATATTGCGCAAATAGAGAGTGTACAAAGGTTCTATACTGCTAGAATAGAAGAAGTTAAGGACATTGATTACTGGGAAAGACTGCAATTTTTAAAACTATACAGTCTAGAAAGGAGAAAAGAACGCTAAATGATAATACAACCATGGAAGCAAATAGAAGGAATTGCTGAAAACATCATGGAGCTTAAAGTATCAGAAAGAGCAAGGCGAGGTAGATTAATAGTGCCAAAAAGCATTCCAGGTAAACTGAGAAAGGCGCACAGGACATTAATCCACTACGCACCAGCATCGATAATGCAGCGACTATTTAATGTGCTGCCAGCTCATCTAAGAAACATATCAGGAGTAAGCGTAGATGCGTTTAAAAATCAGCTCGATAAATACCTAAGATGCATCCCAGACCATCCAAGACTGGAAGATGCAAAATACACCGGAAGATGTATTAGCAACTTTCTGGTGGATATACGAGGTGCCTCACACTGAGGGACCTGGGGGAACCCAAACAAAAAATAAGGCAATAAGGTAAGGCGCTCTCTCTCTCTCTCTCTCTCTCTCTCTCTCTCTCTCTCTCTCTCTCTCTCTCTCTCTCTCTCTCTCATTTATGTTCGCATTCCTCTACCAATTCTTTTTTCCTACCCCAGAAGGTTCAATATCCATTCCATAGAAAACAGCTTTACTCATCTGAGAAGAGTTTGATGTTGAGAATGAAAACTCTCTCTCTCTCTCTCTCTCTCTCTCTCTCTCTCTCTCTCTCTCTCTCTCTCTCTCTCTCCCATACACCAAAGCAGTTGACTTTGACCTACACTAAGTAACAAAGAAAGGACGAAAATCTTTTGTTTGTACAAAAGACCCTCCCAGTTTTACTACAAGCTCCTTCCTCCAGAGTCATTCAACAGCAACAAAAACAACAAAAATAAACAACAACGAACAAACCTTACAAACCATTTCCAGCCATTTTCACTCTCTTTGAGAGGCTGTGTGTAATTCCCTCTCACCTCGGAGGCAAAAAAACTCTCCTATAAAGACTCTCATTTCTTCCTCTGGGTTTTCTAGAGGTCACTGAATAGGGGGTAAAAAATGGCTGTTTTTAGAATTTTTGATCCCATGTTTGTTTAAGTTATTGCGTCGAGTTATGAGGCTGTTTATGTGAGATATTTTTGCTTTTAAATCCTTCTTTATGTAATAAAGAGGTAACTGGTATATATATATATATATATATATATATATATATATATATATATATATATATATATATATATATATACAGACATATATATATATATATATATATATATATATATATATATATATATATATATATATATATATATATATATATATATATATATATATATATATATATATATATATATATATATATATATATATATATATATATATATATATATATATATATATATATATATATATATATATATATATATATATATATATATATATATATATATATATATATATATATATATATATATATATATATATATATATATATATATATATATATATATATATATATATATATATATATATATATATATATATATATATATATTTCCTGTACGCCTACTCTTATAGCACCGTTGCCCGCATTTAACTCCCAGATATTTCTAGTCCCTTCTATGTCATTAAATTTGTTTTATGCCTACCTATTACTTCCACTTTCTTTTTATTTATACAATTTCATGAAATATGAGAAATATTAAACCAATGAAAAAGTTAGTTTTTTAGATTAGTAAAGTAAAATGTTTCAAAAAGCTGACCTGGGACTTAAGAGCTAAATATTTGAATGTTGTGTTGGTGAACAAAAAAAAATCATTATATGTAAAAAAGTATATGTTGCAATATTTATAGTTAATTTTACATAATATGTGCAATTCAGGTCCTCTGATTTATCCTCAGTACAACGTTTAATTACAAATTACTCTAATTCTACTCTTAATTGAAACTGATTTTTATATTCATATCTTTATTTATAGATTTTAATATACAGATATTAACGAGTGCTGATAATGTCCAAACAAGGTATCATTTTCATATAACCAGTTCTTTATCTAATCTCATGTTTCAGTGACAGAATATTATCATCCTATATTATTTGATATAAG
>NC_090725.1:330066294-330068794 GCF_036898095.1 Palaemon carinicauda | reverse complement strand
AATTTCACGAACTTGACCACGAGAAAATTGTAAGAAGGGCATCACTTACTGCAGATTATGGAAAAGATGCTCACCTTGAACATACCTATATAGACGTTTTGCTAAGAGACGATATAAAAATTAAGATAGTAAGGGGAGTTATACAAATTGTGTAGATGATTAGCAGGGCTAGATGTATATATGTGATTATGCTCCTATAGATGCTTTAAATAGTGAGGACTGTGATAACATCCCATGAGAAAACATACTAATAATCATGGACTTCGTATAATAACATTTACTTAGTTTTTACTCGAAATTACCCAGTTATCTCCTTTATAACAACTGCACTCATAGTACTAGAAAAAAAAAATACTTCAATAAAATTATCTACCCTATCAGACTAGGACATTTTCAGTTGCCTTACTTTCCTTTTTCAAAGCACTTAATTTTTTGAGCTGTTCTTGTTCAAGCGTATGCAAGACAAATATATAATGGCTTTCCAACTTCGTTAAAGAGCAATTATAATCTGTTTTGAGCTTCATTATCCTAATTAGCAATTAGCGAGGACTCTTATCCTGGAAGATGTGAAAGTTAATGAATGATATCTCCCAGTAAATAGAAAATTCTTCACGATCTTTCTGGTGAAGTAATTTTGTTGTGAGATGCTGGAACTTCATATTTCAACTCGCTTCCATTAAATGTGACGATTTCTGGATGAAGCTCAAAATCTTTTAGAGTGTCAAGTCATAGTGTCCAAGATTCCAAGAGGGAAAAGACTTATGTGTTTAATATATTTTCTAAGATGATATTTTGATCTTGGGATGACAAGAATTTTATGATGAAGTGAACTTCCTTCTGTTACAAGATAGATCTTAACCCTAAAATATGTTATCTATTTCTAATTTCATATAAAGGTGCTAGGATATATTATCAGGATTCAGGGATTCAGGTTATAATGTTAAAAAGAGGAGGAACTACTGAATCTTCCATTAATGGATCCATCAAATATATAGGATATACATGTTTGGGATGTAAAAAATAGTATTAAAGAACACGAGTATGTAAACAGAGATTATTGAGAAAATACTGCGAATGATTATATAATTTATAAATATAATGCTTATCATTCTTTATTGTGAAAAGTTTTCCTGTGCAGACTATGTAATAAGAACTTTTACAACTACTACTGCTAATAATAAATAGTAAAAGTATAAATGATGCACACATTAAAACATACTTGATAGCAAGTGTAATTTTTACACTCCAATTACTGTGTAATGAATCAGATTGAATTCAACCTATTTTTCCTACTGTTATTCCCTTCTCATTCTCCTGGGAAGTCAAACCTGAAAAAAAAATAGTCAGTAAGTATAGAGTTCAACTCAATATCTCTAAATATTCTTTATCCATAAATAATTTCTAGGAAATAATTCTAATATACAAAATCGTTTATGTCTGAGGATTTCTGCAAACTTTGAGTACTCTTATCATGAAAATCAATTTTTCGGATAAAATTTTAATAATGTTTTCTTAATTGATGGATGGATACAATTTTATATTCAGTGGTTAATTGGAAATTTAGTAACATTTAATTTTTATTTGATTACTGTACGTTTTTTTGTATTTTTTACTCTTTTTTTTAAGTAACATGAAAATTATATACTTAGTAAAATAAAATTAATTTGATTAATTAGTTTTATCTTCAGTCTTAAGATACGTATTTTCTGCTGCTACAGGAGTTTGGAAAATGAAAGTGTAAAGGAGTATATAACTCTTCATGAATAGAATTAATCATTTCTTCTGAGTATTATTTTTCACAATTATTTGTATTTTATTACAGTACACAGTTTCTTATTTCGTTGTACATAACTTTTTTGTTAATTAAAGACACCATCAGTCATCAATTGCTGAGATATTCCAGCATCGAATGGAAAATACACGTCCTTTAAGTGATAGTGTATAACCCTTTATTAATGAAATGAATGATTTTTCGAAGGAGAAATATTTTCTAATAATTGTTTTTATTTGAATAGTCTATACAATTTCTTACTTCACTGTAAAGAATTTTTTGATTCATTAGAAATATCATCAGTTATCATTTGCTGAGATATTCCAAGTCCTTCAAGATCTGCATTCCATCTGCTCTTTCACCTTTAAGAGTCTTTCTCATTCTGCAGAATGTAATCCTCATTTTCTTTTATGCCTTGGAGAGCTCTCCATGATTGCAGGCTCTTGACGTGGTTGTTATGATTCCTCCAGTATGGCCTTTACAGGGATTTTCATGCTGTATATATTATACGTTTCATGAACTCTTTCAAATTAATCATCCTACTTTATCCCATATAAATCCAGTTCATTATTACCTCTGCCAACGAAGTTGGAAGGAGGTTTTGTTTTCCTCATGATTGTTTTTGTTTGTCTGTGTGTGTCTGTGAACAGCATCCTGGCCAAAATTTGAATTGTAGAGAAATGAAATATAAAAAACTGGAAATTACTAAATTTTGGAAGGTCAATGTCA
>NC_090725.1:330044416-330051916 GCF_036898095.1 Palaemon carinicauda | reverse complement strand
TATATATATACTTGGGTCGGCTGTTGTATGTGTGTGTGTGACCTTACTTTATCATTCATAGATTCTTGAGATAATTTGCAAAACCAATTTTAACTGCATAACAGGAACGTATACACCAACACATTTCTTTTATTTTATCATTATAATGAATATCATACATAAATAAACAGTAATTGAAAGTGAATTTTCGTCGTATAACTGTGAACCCCACTGTTGTATCTATTATACTAGTAATTACTGAATATCCTTCCATGATACTCTTAGAGGACTAAGTAATTGAGTCATTGGATATTCTAGATACTACACAGTCATTGCATAGGAAATAAGGTAAATAAATATTATCGCCTATAAGGTTTAACTCGAATATACAATTCCAATGTTATGGCATTAGGAGCTTTTAGGAGAAAATACTATTACAATGCAAATGCCTTTTGTTTACAAAAGCACTTCAAGAGCTCACCGAGGTCATGCATTTGTGCAGGACTGTTCAGATATATCGAATACGTGACAGGTACTTGTTTGATTAAACCATTGATCCTTTACTTTGAAACAGTATTAGCAATGAAGGAAACAATCAATAGAATATATTGATGAAGTTCCAATTTTATGCTTCTGCAGAATGTTTGAAAGTATTTTATTTTTTCGCTTATTATATTTTTAATTTATTGATTTGTAAACAATCATTAGATGAAAGGAGATGTTAAGATAAAGGTTATAGGGGAATATAAAGACTCACTTATACAAAAGTAGTGTCATAGCCTTTGTTTGGTGGGTAGATGAAACTCCATAGCTATGGTAAGCAGCTCTTCTAAGATCATACACTCCACTATCAAACTATTGCTCTCTAGTCTTAGATAGTGTCATAGCCTCTGTTCCATGGTCTTTCACTCTCTTTGATTCGAGTTCTCTTGCTTGAGGGCATACACGGGCACGCTGTATTATCTCTTTTCTCTTCCTCGTGTTTTTGTAGAGATTTTGTTTTTATAATTTATACATGAAGGGTCTAATTTTGTTACTGTTCTCTAAATATTTCATTTTCATTGTTTATTACTTCATTTATAGTCTATTTATTTCCTTGTTCCCTTTCCTCACTGGGCTATTTTTCCTTGTTGGTGTCAATGGGCTAATAACATCTTACTTTTCCAATTATGTTTAGAAATTTGCTTATAATAATAATAATAATAATAATAATAATAATAATAATAATAATAATAATAATAATAATAATAATAATAATAATAATAACAAAAATAAGTGTGTAAGTACACATATAAAATTACCAACAACTCTATTCTGATTTCAATAGTAAAGGCCGAGGGACGGCGGGGAATTCGTTTCTAAATTAGCCCCCATGGGCACAAAACCTCAAGCTGCTCTCTCTCTCTCTCTCTCTCTCTCTCTCTCTCTCTCTCTCTCTCTCTCTCTCTCTCTCTCTCTCTCTCTCTCTCTCTCTCTCTCTTCCTTATTCTTACTTGTTAGAATCTCCTCTGCTATTTTTTGTCGTGTGTGTATATATATATATATATATATATATATATATATATATATATATATATATATATATATATATATATATATATATGCATACACACACACACACACACCACATATATATATATATATATCTATATTATATATATATATATATAATATATATATATATATATATATATATATATATATATATATATATATATATATACATACATATATATATATATATATATATATATATATATATATATATATATATATATATATATATATATATATATATATATATATATATATACATATATATATATATATATATATATATATATATATATATATATATATATATATATATATATATATATATATATATATATGTAATAGTTAGAATAGTAATATTACATGTTTAAAAACAAATGACGTAATATGTCATGTTGGTTGGAAGAGCTGACCCGTGAGATTTGCTATGGTCAACTCAAATTGTAAGCAGGATGTAAGATGCTAAGTTTGCCATTCTTTCTTAGTGTCAACACATTGTCTCTTCGTGTGAAAGTTTTTGACGTCACCGGATGCAGGTGTCTTCCGATTCCGTCACTTAGCCAAATTAAAGCAAGTGTACGATATTTGGGATATCAGTAATTTTATTCAGTTCATATCTAAACTTCACCAGAATTGGTCATGTGGACCAACACAGCTTCCTCCAGTGATGGAGATGTTTAACTCAGTTGTTATTCACAATAAAACTTAAAAACCACTAAGATGTGTTCAATAAACCATTTAAATACATCTGAAAACAACTCATACTCAAATGTGTGCTTAAGACAGTAGCACACCAATAAATGGTGGCAGCGGTGGGATGTAGTGTTAACGTTACGAAATACACTTAATCAAGCCACTATGAATCGGCTTAATGTTGTTGAGAGAGCAGCTCTCATAGCTGATAGGCTTAACGAATATCAGGACATTTTAGGTAATTCCACTTGGGTTACTAACGATAATATCTCCGTGAAAAGATTTTTTTACGATTAATGTATTTAACTTGCATGACACTTATGTTGCCTGAAGCTTTAGTGCGGTGCTTTGATAAGAAGTTAATGCCTGCAAGTACGGAATTGGCATGTCTATAAACAGATAAAGAAACACATGTCCAAGTGTCCAGATCTCGATCCCGTGTTAACTCAAGTTTTTGCTAAGAATGAAACAAAACCACAAACAGTGAACGTAATTAATAATCCAGTAGCGGGAGTGACGTGTTACAACTGCAAACGTCAAGGTCACATAAGCGCAGACTGTAGAACGAAATTTTGTTCAGTTCACAACACAGGATCACATTCTTATAGTCAATGTTACGCGCGTAAGACACAACAATATCCTAGAAATACACAGTCAATTCCACAGTCAGTTCCATATGGAAATAAAAAGAAAAATCCTCATTTTAACAATAAGAAGAAACAACAAAATGTCAATGCAGTTCAGAGTCCGAAACAAACAAACACTTCTTCAAATATCGCTGAGCCTGGGCCGTCAAACCAGACCTCGCAAAGACAGCCTAATTTTCAGAATGTGCAGAGCAAAGCAAATACCACATAGTTAACTCTAGAGGGGAAGAGAGTGATGTTGGGTCAAGGTCATTTATGTCAACATCAATAGTATTGAATAATCAATTTAATGTTTTATCAGATAATTGTGAGACAATAGATTTTCCTATGAAACACACGGCCGAATTAAGTAAAACAGTGCATGCTCCCGTAGATTTGCAACGAATTCATACAATAATAAGCCAAAATGAGTTACGGCCAACCTTATATGCTGTAAATTTAGAACACAAATCCTTTACGTTATTTTTTGACTCTGGTAGTCCACGTAATATTATGGATTTGAAGACGCATCATTTGTTGTTTTCGAACTTTCCGATTGAAAAATCAGGAATTAGACTTTCAGGTATAGGAAATAATGAATTAAACGTCATAGGCATAACTCATATTCAGTTCAGAGTCGGTAATCGCACGTTTGCCGATACATTTGTTGTTGTGAAAAACATTAATATGTATCCAGCTGTAATTATAGGATACCCATCTATGGGAAATCAAAACATTATCTTAGCTCCTGCAAAGCACGGCGTGTATATCAAAGGGAAATTCTATAAGTCTTCTAATACTTTAAAGTCAGTTTTGGATAAAAAGCGAGACGACAAATGTAACCGTAACGTACGTTGAAGAACCAATAACTTGTCTCACTAATAAAGAAATAATATACGCGACCCAGCAGAATTCTTGTTCACCCCGTAATATCATCTTGCACGCAATATATCGAACCAAACATACCTTCGAATTTAATAGTGCAAATAAAGAAAAACACTACCGGGATCTGAAATATTAATCCTTTCCGATACTTTGAAAACCAACGGATTGTCTGTCACACAAGCTATTTATACAGTAGGCTCACATCAGCAATGTAATATCGAAGTCTGTAATCATTTAAATAACACTTTAGTAATTCACAAAAATCAACATATCTTGGATGTAGAAGTTTATAAACATCGTATTCTTACCGTTGCTGAAATCAATCACTCTCAATCAGTTGCGGATGAATCCCTTTTACGATCTATTAAAAATAAAATCAGTAAGGACATTCAAGACGAAGAAATTCAGCAGAAAATTTTTTGAACTTTTAAATAAATATACAGATGTCTTTTCCACTACGGATGGATCCTTAGGGAAAACAGATGTGATCGAGCATCAAATAAGGTTAAAAGACAAACAGAAAATTATATATGTACCCTCGTACAGACTCCCTATGAAATTCCAGAATGAAATAAATGATGAAGTAGGTAAAATGTTAGAGGAAGGAGTCATTAGAAAATCAAATAGCCCTTATAATTTTCCTTTAATAGTTGTACCGAAAAAAGATCGAACATGGCGTATCTGCGTCGACTTTCGTCGTCTAAACGAGGAAACGATCCCTGATCGATTCCCAGTGCCATGTACTGACGATATTTTGTCTTTGTTAGGTCAGAATAAATATTTTACCAGTTTGGACTTACTTAAAGGCTTTCACCAGATATCATTAGAAGAAGATAGTATCCCATACACAGCCTTCAGCACAGCCAGGGGACATTATGAATTTTTACGGATGCCTTTTGGTTTACGTTGTGCTCCTATAACATTTACAAGAATGATTAACATAGTGTTTGGAGACTTGTTAGGGGATATATTGCATGCCTATATGGATGATCTTGTAATCTTTTCCAACACCTTAGAGGAACATCTACGTAAGTTAGAACTAGTACTACAGAGATTAAGACAACATAACTTAAGGGTAAAGATTAGTAAGTGTGAATTTTTCAAAACAGAATTAATATATTTGGGTTTCATGGTGTCAAGCCAAGGTCTTAAAGTAGTCCATGATAAGGTGTCGGCTATACGTAATTTTCCCATACCTACTAATGTCAAGGGAATACAGCAATTTCTGGGTTGTAGTGGATATTACAGGCGTTTTATACGCAACTATTCAATAATAGCCGCTCCTTTAACTGATCTTACGAAGAAAGGGCGTAGATTTCATATGATCTGAGCAACATCAACAGGCGTTTAATACTTTGAAAGATGAACTGTGTAGTTCTCCTATCTTAAAATTTCCTGACTTCGGTAAGGAATTCTTCATTGCAACAGACGCCTCAGACTTAGGAGTAGGAGGGGTATTGCTTCAGCAATATGATAAACAGTTTTTCCCGATAGCTTTCTATTCTCGAAAATTGAGAACTTCCCGAAAGTAAGTATGCAGTAATAGACAAGGAAGGACTAGCTATTGTTAAATTCGCTAGTGCATTTTAAGTTCATAATTTACGGTTATCCCGTTAAGGTTCTTACTGACCATAAACCACTAACAGAGTTCTTTAAAGGCTTCAATCACAGCCCTAAACGAACTCGGTGGCATTTAAATCATTCAAGATTTTTGGCGCAAGAAGATCGGGTATTTACCTGGGAAAGCAAATATCATTGCGGATGCATTATCACGCAACCCCGTGTCATCTTGTACGGAGTCTTTAGCTGAATTAATAGATATATCAACATCCATGCCTATTGTAAAAACAATATCTGAACAAGAAGATTTAGGCTGGAGTGCTGAATTGTTACAGACTGAGCAAAGAAAAGATCAGAAAATAGAAACAATTATAAATGCTTTGAAAGGCAATCATAAAGAAAAAGAATATATAAAGTATAAGCAGCAGAATTATGTAATCAAAGATAATATTCTGTGTAGGACTGTGACAAGGAAAACCCGCAATACACCACATGTAACTAACGACCAGGTAGTAGTACTCCAAACTCACTTGTTTCCACTGTCCTGAATTGGTTGCATTCAAATCCATTACATGGACACCCTGGGTTCTCATTAATGTCACAGAAAGCCAAATCATTGTTTTATTGGCATACAATGCTTACAGATGTAAAAAGACACATAGCTAATTGTCGCACATGTCAGGAAAACAAAGGGCATACGAAAACACCTGTCAGCTTAGGAGCTTATCCTGTTCCCAATCAACCCTTTGAAAGAATACATTTAGATTTGTTAACAGGATTTTACGAGTCAGACAGAGGGAATAAGCACCTCTTAGTAATTATAGATGCTTTAACTCGATATACAGAACTAATAGCGCTTAAAACTAAAACTGCGATTGAATGCGCTAGGAAGTTTTACGAGTGTTACATTTGTAAACATGGAATTCCACACATGATAATCTCAGACTCGGGTGGTGAATTTAATAATCATTTTCTTACCTCATTGTGTGAATTCCTCAACATAAAGAAGGTCAATACCATGATATATCACCCAGAGTCGAATGGGCTAGTGGAAAGAGCAAATAGGAAGATATTAAATATATTGAGGGTAACACTAGGGGGTTCAGACCCCAACTGGGATATTGCAATACCGGTGGCACTGAGTACTCTGAATCATTCATATCATATATCAATTAAAATGTCACCGCATGAAGCATTGTATGGTACCCCCAGTTAGAACACCTTTCCATGTATTAACGCCTACAAACTAATATATCAAATCCTTTAAAAGAATGTATAAATGCAAGTATAAGTCGATATGATATCCTTCGAAAGAATTTAGAAGAATCACAAATCATAATGAAAAGGAATCATGATAAAATAGCGAAACCAACTAAAACATATACCGTGGGTGATAACATCTATATTCAAATCAATGTCAGAAAAGGGCTCAACTATAAACTAACACCTAAGTTTGAAGGCCCATTTAACATTTTGGAAACATTAACGGCCAATAGGTTTAGAATTCAAAACGTAGCCCAACCCACGGATGAGAGAATAGTACCATTGTCTCACATAAGAAATTAAAAAGAAGTGAGGAAAAATTTTAATTTTTGTGACTAAAAGTTTTCTTTTTAATACAGGAGTAATTACATATATTTTTTTCTCGTTACAGGTTTCCATGATGAATTTTTTGTTGTTGGGAGTGATATTGTTCGCTCAGGACATTTTTTTCGTATGGGATGAGTTCTAAGACTAAGAATATATGTTTTTAAATATGGAAATATAGTTGAAAGACAAGAAGACAACAATATCCTAGAAATACACAGTCAATTCCACAGTCAGTTCCATATGGAAATAAAAAGAAAAATCCTCATTTTAACAATAAGAAGAAACAACAAAATGTCAATTGCAGTTCAGAGTCCGAAACAAACAAACACTTCTTCAAATATCGCTGAGCCTGGGCCGTCAAACCAGACCTCGCAAAGTCAGCCTAATTTTCAGAATGTGCAGAGCAAAGCAAATACCACATAGTTAACTCTAGAGGGGAAGAGAGTGATGTTGGGTCAAGGTCATTTATGTCAACATCAATAGTATTGAATAATCAATTTAAAAATAACATTTAAAAAAATAAATAAAATAAAAAGGGATATAAATCATTTTTTTCTCTCGGCATCTAATAAAAATATATAAGCCGGAATGTTATCTCTCTCTACACCTCAAC
>NC_090725.1:330038536-330041036 GCF_036898095.1 Palaemon carinicauda | reverse complement strand
CAAATGTGTGCTTAAGACAGTAGCACACCAATAAATGGTGGCAGCGATTAAACTCTAAGACAGCGGTTAAACTCTAAGAATTAGAGAAATATCTTCAAGACTTTAAAATAATAGCTGTAAAACCAGAGAAATATCTTCAAGACTTCAAAATAAAAGCTGTAAAACCTTATAAAGATCTTCAAGAACTCAACATTATCTACAAGAATCTACAATTTTGATTAAGTCCAACGGAAAAGCTAACATCAACATATGTTAGTATACAACTTGAATCTTCAATCAACATCCTAGGAAACCCAAGGACTGGCGTTCAACAATTGCAAGACATATCCAGGAAGAACTACATTCAAAAAGAAACTAGAACGAGACATCGCTAACAAAACATCAAGAGAGAGAGAGAGAGAGAGGACGTGTCGACTTCATATATAAGCTAAGTACAGATATTTTGTATTCATTTCAGTTTGGGCAGTGAAGTGTAGTTATCACAAGTCGTTAGTCAATTATTACTGGGGTGAGTGAATTCCTAAACTTTGTTATAAGAAACTCCGAATTCTCATTTAGAATTTTTCTTTCTTTGTGCTAATTCCTTTTTCTTTCAGAAACTCTTGGGGGGAAATGTTTTGGGATTAGTAACATTGTTGGGGGAATTTTATTATACATATGCGTTTACGCAGTGGGCGTCTGTACTCATATAGATATTTTGATAGAATTGAAAGGAGTCAAAGAGATAGAAAAAAAAAATACAGCAGTCATGGCTCCTCCTGTCAGCCCTACCCCTGGACCTAGTGGTGTAGGCCAGGCTAATCCTCCTCCAATTGTGACGCTTGTAAATGCCAGGTCAGCAATCCTTCCTTTTCAAGGTCGTGTCAACGGGTTCTTGCCACAAAATGTGGAGTCATGGATTTCATCCGTTGATGCCCATTTAAATGCCAAACAAATCGTAGATCCTTTTGTACAATTACAAGAAGCTAAAAGTTTTATAGATTTTTCTAAGGGGGATGCGAGTGCGTATTTAAGAGGTGTTTCATTTCAAGAAGCAGTTACTTGGGATGATTTCAAAGTTAGGTTACGCGCGATTTATGGGGGTGAGGAAGCCTTAGATGTAGTGTTAACGTTACGAAATACACTTAATCAAGCCACTATGAATCGGCTTAATGTTGTTGAGAGAGCAGCTCTCATAGCTGATAGGCTTAACGAATATCAGGACATTTTAGGTAATTCCACTTGGGTTACTAACGATAATATCTCCGTGAAAGATTTTTTACGATTAATGTATTTAACTTGCATGACACTTATGTTGCCTGAAGCTTTAGTGCGGTGCTTTGATAAGAAGTTAATGCCTGCAAGTACGGAATTGGATGTCTATAAACAGATAAAGAAACACATGTCCAAGTGTCCAGATCTCGATCCCGTGTTAACTCAAGTTTTTGCTAAGAATGAAACAAAACCACAAACAGTGAACGTAATTAACAGTCCAGTAGCGGGAGTGACGTGTTACAACTGCAAACGTCAAGGTCACATAAGCGCAGACTGTAGAACGAAATTTTGCTCAGTTCACAACACAGCATCACATTCTTATAGTCAATGTTACGCGCGTAAGACACAACAATATCCTAGAAATACACAGTCAATTCCACAGTCAGTTCCATATGGAAATAAAAAGAAAAATCCTCATTTTAACAATAAGAAGAAACAACAAAATGTCAATGCAGTTCAGAGTCCGAAACAAACACTTCTTCAAATATCGCTGAGCCTGGGCCGTCAAACCAGACCTCGCAAAGTCAGTCTAATTTTCAGAATGTGCAGAGCAAAGCAAATACCACATAGTTAACTCTAGAGGAGAAGAGAGTGATGTTGGGTCAAGGTCATTCATGTCAACATCAATAGTATTGAATAATCAATTTAATGTTTTATCAGATAATTGTGAGACAATAGATTTTCCTATGAAACACACGGCCGAATTAAGTAAAACAGTGCATGCTCCCGTAGATATGCAACGAATTCATACAATAATAAGCCAAAATGAGTTACGGCCAACCTTATATGCTGTAAATTTAGAACACAAATCCTTTACGTTATTTTTTGACTCTGGTAGTCCACGTAATATTATGGATTTGAAGACGCATCATTTGTTGTTTTCGAACTTTCCGATTGAAAAGTCAGGAATTAGGCTTTCAGGTATAGGAAATAATGAATTAAACGTCATAGGCATAACTCATATTCAGTTCAGAGTCGGTAATCGCACGTTTGCCGATACATTTGTTGTTGTAAAAAACATTAATATGTATCCAGCTGTAATTATAGGATACCCATCTATGGGAAATCAAAACATTATCTTAGCTCCTGCCAAGCACGGCGTGTATATCAAAGGGAAATTCTATAAGTCTTTTAATACTTTAAAGTCAGTTTTGGATAAAAAGGAGACGACAAATGTAACCGTAACGTACGTTGAAGAACCAATAACTTGTCTCACTAATAAAGAAATAATATACGCGACCCAGCA
>NC_090725.1:330028536-330031036 GCF_036898095.1 Palaemon carinicauda | reverse complement strand
TTATTATTATTATTATTATTAAACTTCTATTTAATAAAAATGCTATGGAGTATTCCTAAGTGCTAAGAATTTTTCATTCTTCATTATATTGCCATGATCATTTAGTTTATATATAATTCATAAATATAACCAAATATTTACTTTAACCACATATGTGTTTTATCTTATAAAAAAAGGTCTGATAAGATCAATTAATTAACAACTTGTTCTGAAACCGTAACTTATGAATCCATTCCTTGTCCATGAAAATTCTTATGATATCTTGAGAATTGTTAAAATTTCTTGTGATTCTTCAACTGTCAATTTCTCGGTGAGTTCATATCCTGTAATTAGACTATTTTTCACTGATGTAAATCTACATATAAGGGGCTTAAACTTTAGCTAGATAAGAAACTTTTTAGTTTTGTATCACTATTGATAAACTTATTCAAGGTAGAATTATTCTACTCTCTGCTCTTTTATGGTTTTTTCCAACTTTTTCATAGCCACTGGGGTGGATTGGATTACTAATTATGGTAACGCTACTTTTATGCTAAAGTCTTTATGGTTATATTTTAGGATCAGTCATTTGGAATTATTTCACTACAAGGCCAGATGAAATAAATATAGTAATTGGAACACTTTTAATCAATTATAATTCATACCCTATATAAATTATATGAAACTCTCAACGTATATTATGAAGTTATGAGGGTTTTTTTCACTCTTTGTTTTGCAATACTTTAAATTACTACAATTTATTCAACACCTTAATAAGTTATAAGGAAACTATAAAATGATATAATTGGCTTTTAGCTATCGTAAACTAGTTATACCACAATTGTAGTTCCATTCGCTCATAAGGAACTTACTTTACAAATAGCAATCTGCAGGTAAGAAGACCCTCGTTTTATCTTGCTTTGCAAAAACGTTACTTCTTTTGTTTTTCAAAATCATATCAGGTTGAATAATGATAAAAATTTTTATAGACTTGGTTTAAAAAAAAAGGAGAAAAAAATATTAAAAACTTTTCACTGACACTCGCCTTTTTGGAGAGAACTAGAAACGAAAATATTCAAATTGCATCTTTGTAGAAGCAAAACCTCGGTTTTTTATCTTTTTATTTTTTTATTTTTATTTTTCTACCTTCAGAAGATGTTAGTTACCATCCATTAAAAACTTGTATAAGACTACATTTCATAACATTTCTCACCAACCGTCTCCAAAAATAAGAAAAAAATAAAAATTACTGACAATCTTCCCTTATTGAAGAAAACTAGAAACGGAAGTATCCAAAATGCATCTTTGTAGAGGCAAAACCTTTAACTTCGTTTTTTACTTCAGAAGATGTTAATTAATTTCTATTAAAAAAATCCGTGTATAAAATTATATTCCCTAACATTTCTCTCTCCAAAACAACCCCCCCCCCCCACCCCCCCCCCCACCCCCCACCCCCCCCCCCCAAAAAAAAAAAAAAAAAAAAAAAAACTTCACTGACACTTTCCCTTGTAGAGAGAACTATAAATTGGAATATTCATATTGGATCTTTGTAGAGCCATACCCTTTAACTTTTTTTATTTTACCCCAGAAAATGTTAATTATATTTTATTAAAAAATTCATTGTATGGGATTATATTTCGTAACATTTCCTACCAAAAAAAAAATGTCTGGAGCATTATCTCTTTCATATTACATAAGAAATAATTTCTTACCAAATTTTGATGCCCTTTTCTAAATTCGTCTAATGAACTTTGCGAGTGAAAAGAATCGAAGTGAAACCTTTCACTGGAGTCTTTTCATCAGCACAGCATTTTATGAGAATTTCCTGATTAGATCAACAAAAGGTTTCTTCACTCTCTCTCTCTCTCTCTCTCTCTCTCTCTCTCTCTCTCTCTCTCTCTCTCTCTTTCTTTCATTATTATTATTATTATTATTATTATTATTATTATTATTATTATTATTATTATTATTATTATTATTATTATTATTATTATTATTATTTAATTTAAATTCAATGGAGTATTCCTAAGTGCTGAGTATTTTCCACTCCTAATGATAATACCATGATCATTTAGTTTAAATACAATTCATTAACATAACCAAATCTTTATTTTCACCATAGCCTACGTCTATTATCTTAAAAAAATGCAATTTGTTCTGAAACCGTAAATTATAACTCCATTTTTTGTCCATGAAAATTTTTACGATGTCTTCAGCAGAAACATTGCCAGTGAAAATTGTTGAAATTTCTTGTGATTCTTCAACTGTCAATTTCTCAGTGAGATCATATCCTGTAATTGGACTAACTTTCACTGATGCAATTCTAGATATAGTTGCCTCAAGTTCAGCTAGAATAAGAAACTTTTCATTTTTGTATCAATATTGATAAGCTTATTGGAGGTAAAATTATTCTTCTGTCTGTCCTCTAATGTTTTTTTTTTTTTTTTTCCAAATTTTTCTATACGTAGAGTGAAGCCACTGGGGTGTATTTACTTACAAACTATGGTTTCTTTACTTTTAT
>NC_090725.1:330021036-330023536 GCF_036898095.1 Palaemon carinicauda | reverse complement strand
TTCAATAAAATAGATTATATTTCGCATTTGAAGATGTCAAAGACTAAAGGTTAAATTACTAAAAACATAAGTCACATATTTTCAGGAAGATAAATTATATATTGAATTTGAAGTTGTCAATGATTTTAAGGAAAATGAACTACCATAATTATAAGTCACTTATTTTCAGGAAGATAAATTATATATTGAACTTGAAGATGTCAACGATTATAGGCAAGAAAAAATATCACACAAGGAAGTCTAGAGAAAACGGGGACATATAAGTCGTATCTGACAGGGAAATCAGGTCACAGGGACAAGGTTTTATATGAGATTATCAATATCAACCTTCTGTTGACAAAGGCCAGTGTCTGATTCAGAATTTTCTCATGAGACATTGCAGCCATTTCCTTGAATATTTGGAAAACATTCTTAGGTATATGCATGATTACCTTTACTTTTTTACCTCTGCCAACGAAGTGTGAAGGAGGTTATGTTTTCTCCCATGTTTGTGTGTTTGCTTTTTGTGTGTATTTGGTTCTGAACAGCTTTCTTGCCACAATTTCAATCGTAGAGTAATGAAACTTGCAGGCATTAACTGTTATGTAATAATATAGGAATGATAAAATATTGGAAGGGCAAGGTCAAAGGTCAAGGTCACAGTCAAGTAAAATCTCCAATTCCCGTAATCAGCCCTAAGTTTGGACATCGTTCTCACGGAGACTTCAAAGTTGGTTCATATTGCAGTGTATGAAAATTAACAACAATTAATAGGTATTGAGGTCAAAGGTCAAGGTCATGGTCAAGCAAGAGATCGAGTAATAAGCTGCCACGGATTAGGTTTCCGCTCGTCTAGTTCATATATGTGATGGATGTATTCGATCAGATAGAAAATTCCATATCTCGCCTATACTCTTTTTTAAACGTATGAAATATTTTATTATATATATTAGTGACTTTATACATATTTTAAGTGTCCTGGAGTACTAAACAAGATCTAACTAGCTTGCCTAATCCTGAAATTTTGTATAGTAAATAATTCATAATAGTCGGTCACAGCATAAGCCCTGTTAATTAAATGTAAAATTAACAAGCAGAAGTAATTTCCCGTACATTATTAATCAAATTATGGTAGCTATCTGGCTTCCTGTGTTCAGGGATTAATTTACAATGTCCTGATATAATATTAATCATGGTTGAATGAATTGTGATTTTTAAACCAATTAAATACTGTTGAATGTTTACGCTTCAATGTAATAATAATTTGCTCATGAGACCAAGATAATTAATTTCACACAGAAGGGAAGTACAAATGGGGAATTTATAGTATTTTAAAGGTCAGGGGAAACTTAAAAATAACTATTGTTTTGCTAAAAAGCAAAGGTTTAACCAGTTGGGAAAATCTTTCAAACAGATCAAAATTTGGAGGCTTTTAAAATCTTTATAATTTGATACGAAAGTGACATATATATATATATATATATATATATATATATATATATATATATATATATGCGTGTGTGTGTGTGTGTGTGTGTGTGTGTGTATATATATATATATATATATATATATATATATATATATATATATATATATATATATATATATATATATATATATATATATCTATATCTATATATATATATATATATATATATATATATATATATTTATATATGTATATATATATATATATATATATATATATATGTGTGTATATACTGAAAATCTGCAAAATGTCTCTAGAGAATTCCATGGTCTTCCCCTCCACTTCACCTCAACAACCGTTCAATATTTTCTCTCTACAGAGGCATTATCAGTGTGTTATAGCCTCATAATTTTCGAAAGGTCTTACAATATGAAAGGTTTGAGATTCATAAATATTCTGTTATTTATCGCAAAAGATATATTTTCTGGTTTGATTTATTTAATAGGAATTGTGTATCTATTTTCAAAAAAAAAAAAAAAGGTAAACGTGATGATCTGTGTAAATATTCATTTCCTTTTTATCATTATATTTACTCTCTATATGACTGGAGTTATCTTAAGTTATTTATGTTTTCCATTTATCAAATATTCCTTTTGTATGTTTTTCCTTAATATTCTTTTTAAATTACTGACACTTACAATCATAATATTTTCATTTTCAATTATTTTGAGTTTATGTATAAAGAGTAATAATACGTAAATGACCTAATGAATTCTAATTTCCATAAGGCTTATTACCCTAAAAGAGTTAAAATATCAATTTTCAATATCAATATATTTTGGTAGGACAACTTTATTTATACAAGTTTGATTGAAAATAATAACCTCCTCAATTTTGTTAATTTTAGAAGACACCTTTTCTGTTGATCTCTTCTCTTTTAATCAATAGCACTGTAATTTCACAATAACTCTGCTATTCTAATTCTTAGAGACGATACGGTATTCATATAAATATAGACGAATTCTTTTACTCAGAAAGAGTACTTTTTAACATTAGGTATTTCAGGTTTCAGTGATAAATTTCTGTGAAGAT
>NC_090725.1:330013536-330016036 GCF_036898095.1 Palaemon carinicauda | reverse complement strand
TTACTTTTTGTCTGTAGACTACCATTTTCACATAAAAGTTAAAATCATACTAACACATGCAAAAAGTTAAATGAAATGAAAATACTATAATATATATATATATATATATATATATATATATATATATATATATATATATATATATATATATATATATATCAAACATATGCTTTAATATCGAAAACAAGGACTTAAGATAAAAACTATTTTTCCACTTATTTCAAATCGGAGAGTTCTTGGTTATCGTGATAAAAAAGTCCTCTTTATAACATACTATATATCATATCACCAAAAGATTTTAGACTAAAAAATAGGCTCCCCTAAAAAATAAAATAAAAGGTTATAAAAATCTACTAATAGCTAAGTTAAATATACATCAAACAACTCTTCTTTTAGATGAGATAAATGTTATGAAATACGGTATCATATAAAATAATATATATATATATATATATATATATATATATATATATATATATATATATATAATATGTATATATATATATAAATAAATATATATATATATATATATATATATATATATATATATATATATATATTTATATATATATATATATATATATATATATATATATTTATATATATATATATATATATATATCTAGCTATTAGAATGTTTATATAAACCACTAGACATTGAAAAAATGAGAGTAGGCCAGGGAAAATTATTCAAAAGAGTTATAAAAACAAGTAAAAGGTCAAGTGACACTTAAAATCCCTTTTTCAGCATTAAGAGGACGAGGAGTATATGGAAAGTGAACTTTACATAATCAAAGAAGAATTGAATCATAAAGGAAAGTTTTAATACTGTAATATAAAAGAGATGGAAGTCTAGGTAGGAAATGAAGGATAGAACAAGGGAGATAGTAGGTTAATTGCATATTGATTTTGGTTTAGTTTGAGAATTTTTCTAAAAAAAAATTAGATAACAATTTTAAATAGCCAAACATTTCTTCCTCACCTAAGGGGTTAACTACTGCAATATAATTGTTCAGTGGCTACTTTCCTCTTGGTGAGGGTAGATAAGACTCTTTAGCTATGGTAAACAGCTCATCTAAGAGAAGGGCTTTCCAAAATTAAAGCAACATTCTCTAGTCTTGGGTAGTGCCATAGCCTCTGTACCATGGACTTTCACTGTTTTGGGTTAGAGTTCTCTTGCTTGAGTGTACACTCATGTACACTATTCTATCTTATTTCTCTTCCTGTTGTTTGTTTAAATTTTTCATAGCCTATATGTGGAATATGTTTTTGGATGATGTTGCCTTTCTTAAGATATTTTATTCTAGCTGTTAATTACTTGTAATTTCCTTATTTAATTTCCTCACTGGGCTATTTTCCTCGTTGGATCCCTCTGCTTTTCCAACGAGGGTTGTAGCCTAGCAAGTAATAATAATAATAATAATAATAATAATAATAATAATAATAATAATAATAATAATAATAATAAAAATAATAATGATAATAATTTTAATAATAATAATAATAATAATAATAATAATAATAATAATAAAAATAATAATGATAATAATTTTAATAATAATAATAATAATAATAATAATAATAATTATAATTATAATAATAACAATATTAAATTTCAAATTAAAAATAATAATAATAATAATAATAATAATAATAATAATAATAATAATAATAATAATAATAATAATAATAAGGTAAATCTACAATACAAAGCTATCATATTTTTGTCATAGGCGTATCCTCCTAGAATTTACATGAGATCTTCGATGAAAATTGTATCCTCTTTTTAATCTATATTATAGCAAACCAAAATATCTAATAGCCTTATTGTATTACCAATTTACATATTTCTCTTGTGGTATATTATTTCAAATGGCAATTGAAATAGATTATCTACTATATTGTTGTGACTAGTTAATTAGAATTAAAAACTTTTAGAATATTACCATTTACCCTTTTTAGAAGAAGCAAGCTCTTCTTATAATGTAACTCTTTCAAAACTAGAAGTTAAAATTTAAAGATTTTTTTTTTTCTTCATTGGAAATTTCAGACCAGTTTCCGAATTCGTAAAATACAATAATATAAAACCTCCAAAGTGAATTACCGAAATAACTTTTGGAAGAAAATACTCGAAAAAATAGTTGGTCATTCTATTCAATTGAAAAATACGTTGCAAAATTATTTTTCGAAGGGAAACACCAAAATCTTCCTGAAAGAAGGCAACAAACAGCGAAAGCCTCAAAATTTCAATGGGAAAAATAATGGAAATTTTGTGTAACGTAAAAAGGAAAGTTTCCCGACACATGCAGCGGAAAAAGAATCGTCGGAAAGAATCAATTTGATAAATTTATTTGAAAATATAATAGGGTAGTAATAAAATCAAGAAATATATAATAAAACCTAATTCCAGTAGTTAATTATAGAATCCTTTTATCATTTAATTTATGCTTATTATGCTCATACAAATTAATTAAACTGGAAATATAGCAATATGATAGGA
>NC_090725.1:330001036-330003536 GCF_036898095.1 Palaemon carinicauda | reverse complement strand
AACAGATAGTTTGTAGTTTCTCATATTTCGCTTCGACAAAAAGAAAATATGAAAAAAAAAAAACATTATAATTTTAGATAAAATTTCTTTCACCTGATAATTGACTATTTCTCCTTCATTTGTTTTCTGAAAAAGAGTTAGTAGTTACTCTGATTATCTTGGCTTAATCAGAGATAAAATATAAAAAAAAAAAATTAACTTTATGATATATGATTGCTTATTTGTTTTTTTATTCTTCTTAAAATTTGATTATTATCATCCTTTTTGTTTTGATTTTTAACAAATAGTTTGTACTTTCTCCCATTTTCTTTGTTTTAGCAAAGAAAAAATATTTAGAAAAGGAATCTCCTTTTTTAGACATAATTACCAATCTGTTTTTATTCTTGAAAATTGCTATTTATTATTAATCTTTATTTTCTAACTATTAGTTTGTAGTTTTTCAGATTTTCTGTTTTGTTTTATCAAAGAGTAATTATTAAGGATATTTATTAATTTTTAAAATATAATTGCTAATTATATTTTATTCCCTAAAATTTACAATTTTTTATTTTTCAGTCGTTTTAACACATAGTTTGTATTTTCTCGGATTTTCTCAGACATTTCCCAAACCTCAGTCAGCCATCTCCGAACATTTATTGGTCCTGTCACATCCATATTTCAGTCTAAATTCCCTGTCGTGACCCCTTAAGCTCTTCAGGGATATAGAACCTTGACATATACATTGATTGGGTCTAAGGTCAAACCCTCGCCACAAAAAAAAAAAAAATGTATTTGTCTTCAATATTTTATTATGTTTCTTATGATTTGCAATCTTTTAAAGTGTATATATATTATATAGAACCTCCCAAGAAAAAATTTAAAGGATTTACATATACAACTTCAATAGTTTCTCAGTTTTCTTATAGTTTTTTTACTTTTTACAGGAAATACATAACAATATTATATAAGATAACAAAATCCTTTTGTGTAATAAAACACCTGAAAAATAGATCGTTGAATACTAAACCAAATCAGGTTTATGATGATTTTTTGGGTGATTAGTTGGAGTATTTAAGCATATAATTTATATAATATATAATATAGATTTAAGGGGATTTCTTTCTTGTGAGCCTTTGTGATTATTTAATATCATTAGTTATGTGTTAATGTAAGACTTAAAAAAAAAAATGAATTTCCATGCAAAACTGTCGAATGATAAAATATTAAGCGGGAAGGGCATCAAATAATTGATGTTTGGTTAAGGGCGATGCCAAGACTCATCCCTTTATCCCCATGGACGTACTGGTACGTCCTTGCAAAAAAATGCTATTCAATTTTTTTTTTTGCATATTTTTGATAAATTTTTGAAAAAAATTCAGGCATTTTCCAAGAGAATGAGACCAACCTGACTTCTTTATGACGAAAATTAAGGCTGTTAGAGCAATTTAAAAAAAGATATAATGCAAAATATGCTTAAAAAAAAAAATAACCCCTGGGGGTTAAGGGTTGGAAATTTCCAAATACGCTGGAGGTAAAAGGGTTAAGGGCGATGACAAGACACTGTTGATGATTGCAATTTATTTTAAGAGAATCTTCAATAAGAGATAATATCGATGAACAATATTTGAATTCATTAATGAAAACTATAGAGAAAAAAGGAAGATTGTGTGATAAAATATATGTGGTAATCAAAGATGGAAGATCCTAGCCTCCTGGCTAGTACAGTGGTAACGTGTTTGCCTAGCATTTCGCATGGCAAGAGATCGATCCCGCCCAGGACCGTGAGTTTAAGCTGTTTACTGGGGAGGCTACTGCTGTGGTAGGGGACCACAGTGGGGGGTTGGGCTTGCCCGGCTGACGTACTGGTGAGCATCTATTCTGATGGAACCGGAACTGAAACCAGTCACCTTTAACCTTTAAATGTAGAAGATGATATTATGAAGAGAGAGCAGATTAGACATGAAAAGTTAAAGGAAAACATTGGCAGGATATGTACAAGAGATGGATAAGATATTGGAATTATCATCAAAGCAAATACTAGTAGATATGTAGAATTTCTAAATCCAATTGATAATAAAAGTTAAGTTAAAATATTAAGAGTTTATTAGTATGGGGGTTTATAACAGTTTATCCGAAACGTCTTAAATATATATGTAACATAAAAAAGGGATGATTTATGTTATATGTTTTTTTGAGTATAAAAGTTTATAAGAATTGATAAAAAAAAAAACTCTTAAAGATATATGTTTGATAGGAACAGTTGATTCATGCTATAATATATTCTTTTATTTGAAATTTATTATCATTTCCTGATTTCTCGTATCATTATATGACGTATTAAAATAAGACAATTTACCCACAATTCTGAGTAGTCGAATAATCTAATACAATACTCTGTTAGACCATGTATATGATGTTAATTTTAGACATTTTATATTTCCATCAATCTAGCCTTTTACTAGTCGGAAGGCCTAGTTTGTAAGAATCTTTTGAAATAAATATTTTGGTATAAAGATGAATC
>NC_090725.1:329986456-329988956 GCF_036898095.1 Palaemon carinicauda | reverse complement strand
ACATTTGCCTTAATTTTACATACATCCATAACGTACATTTAAAAAAAAATTATATCGACGAAGTGTACATGAAAGGAAAATTGGGTTTTTCATAGGCTGAAAAAAAATATTTCTTCCTGATTTCAGGGATTATTCCTAATATTTGTCAAAAAAAAAAAAAAAAAAAATCTTATATCTTTAATTTGAATATACCTATTTACCTTAATGTAATTGTTTATGTTATGTTAGTACTTAGACATACATCAGATAACCTTTTTTATTTAAGTTAAATGGCATGACAGAGGCATATTGCCAATTCTATTTTTTGAGAAATATCATGACTCTTGTTGGTTAGCTATTGTGATATTTGTTGCTTTTTATTACTAAATTAGCCATTATACTTCCCATAAACAGATAATATTCTATTTATATTATGACTGATAATGTTATCTATAAGATTTACTATTTTTTTTTCTTCTAAAATAAGTCTCATACAAAATTGTTGAAGGAATTGTTAAATATAACATCAACATTTGCTAAGACGAATATTAATATTTTTGTTTTACCTAAATTCTTATTGTTAAAATAGGTAAATATAATAAAGGGCTAGTTCAAATGAGGAAATACATGAGTTATTATATTAATTTTGCAAATAAATAAGAAAAGTAGTTATATAATATTAAATAGCTTTCACGCTAACATCGACAATATTGAAAAAAGCTATATACCTGAATATAGAAAGAGTTTAATGTACCATAAAAATGACAAACAAAAGAAAATAGTAATTTCATTTTTGGACATTTATTATGATCCTGAATATAGAAAGTTTATCATATACAATAAAAATGACAAACCAAAGAAGTTAGTACTTGCCTTTATTGGCATTTATAATGATGGTTTATCAGTTTTTCCATATTAATGTGTCATGAAAAAGGTGGCCTGTTTGACCGTGAATCCTGTCGTAAAAATAAATATTTTCAACGACCAACCATTTAGAATAATCCTGTATGTTGACAATTATAGTAGCTCTTGGAATATTAAGTTTATTCTTGAATAACTTTTGGGGCAAAATAATGTGGAAATGTTCCGTATTTGATAATTAAAATACTAAGAAAATGTTTTGAGTCATGGTTGGCTTTTACGTTAAATATGTTTGTATAAACTACTTTCATGACTAATTAATCTAAAGGATTTTATATATGAAGTTTTTACTTCAAAATTTACTGAAGTTTCATATTTTTTTCTAATTGTTTTTAAATAAAAATAACTTTGGTCTCGAGTCGACTAGGCTTAAAATGAAATTATTAAATCTCTCAAATCTTCATTGCTTATATTTTTCATAACTTCTTATTACTTAAACAAACTTTTATCTTGATATCAAAGTTAAACGTACATATTTTCTTCCCCGGAGTAAAGCCTTTATAAATTTCCTTCATAACAGAAAATTAAAATCAAAGTTGATGTTAAGATGAAAATATTTCACCCGAGTAAAGCCTTTATAAATTTACTTCATAACAGAAAATTAAAATCAAAGTTGATGTTAAGATGAAAATATTTCACCCAAGTAAAGCCTTTATAAATTTTTATCATTACAGAAAATGAAAATCAAAGTCGATGTTAAGATGAAAATATTTCACCCAAGTAGAGCCTTTATAAATTTTTATCATTACAGAAAATGAAAATCAAAGTCGATGTTAAGATGAAAATATTTCACCCGAATAAAGCCTTTGTAAATTTACTTCACAACAGAAACTTAAAATCAAAGTCAATGTTAAGATGAAAATATTTCACCCGAGTAAAGCCTTTGTAAATTTCCATCATAACAAAAAATTAAAATCAAAGTCGATGTTAAGATGAAAATATTTCACCCGAGTAAAGCCTTTGTGAATTTCCTTCATAACAGAAAATTAAAATCAAAGTTGATGTTAAGATGAAAATATTTCACCCGAGTAAAGCCTTTGTGAATTTCCTTCATAACAGAAAATTAAAATCAAAGTTGATGTTAAGATGAAAATATTTCACCCGAGTAAAGCCTTTATAAATTTCCTTCATAACAGAAAATTAAAATCAAAGTCGATGTTAAGATGAAAATATTCCACCCGAGTAAAGCCTTTGTAAATTTCCTTCATAACAGAAAATTAAAATCAAAGTCGATGTTAAGATGAAAATATTTCACCCGAGTAAAGCCTTTGTAAATCTCCTTCATAACAGAAAATTAAAATCAAACTAGATTGCAAGATAAAAATATCTAAGCGCAGGACCCCTTCATCAGATATTTACGTCACAATGCTCCTTCTCTGTGAAGGAATTTCAATGAAGCTCCAATTTTTCTGGGAAATTTTGGTCATAAACTTTAACTTCCTGAACAGATTACGACTCTTCACTAATTTCTAATTAACATCTTAAGGTTTTATCGTAGTGTAATTACTTCATGATAATGAGGTCAAACTCTAATGACTTTATTTCGTTTGGCTGGTAGAGACTCACTTTCTCTGCTGTTTTTGCAATTTCTCTTAAATAA
>NC_090725.1:329951456-329953956 GCF_036898095.1 Palaemon carinicauda | reverse complement strand
TTTCCTTTCCTCACTGGGCTATTTTCCCTGTTGTAGCTTAGCATTTAATAATAATAATAATAATAATAATAATAATAATAATAATATTAATAATAATAATAATAATAATAATAATAAACGCATATTAATCGTTAAGCATTGATTTGTCTTTTAGAAAATAAATATGGAGAAAATGGATTAGGGAATCATGCAAGATCATCTGTAATTGTAAATAAGAATTATATCCTTCAGAGTAACATCTGCTTAAGGAATTAGGGTCAGTAGGAACTGTACTTTTTCTTGCAAAGGAGGAAATACGTTCTTCATATTCTGATTGTATTCATGAACGCATCCTGAACCTGCTTTGTTCCATTTCTTTAAGAATGGACTATTCATTATTTTTGTATTATTATTTCTTTAACATATAGTTTGTAGCTTCTCATATTTTGCTTCGACAAAAAGAAAATATAAAGAAAATACATTATTTTTTTTTTAGATAAAATTTCTATTACCTGATAGTTGACTATTTCTAATTCATTTATTTTCTGAAAAATGGTTTGTTGTTTCTCTGATTATCTTGGCTTAATCAGAGATAAGATATAAGCAAAAAATCTGTTAACTTTATGATATATGATTGCTTATTTGGTTTTTTATTCTTCTTAAAATTTAATTATTATCCTTTCTGTTTTTTTTTTTTTTTTTTTTTTTAACAGATAGTTTGTAGTTTCTCCCATTTCCTTTGTTTTAGCAAAGAAAAATTATTTAGAAAAGGAATCCCCTTTTTTTAGACATAATTACCAATTTGTTTTTATTCTTGAAAATTACTATTTATTATTAATCTTTATTTTCTAACTATTAGTTTGTAGTTTTTCGGATTTTTTGTTTTGTTTTATCAAAGAGTAATTATTAAGGATATTTATTGATTTTTAAAATATAATTGCTAATTGTATTTTATTCCATAGAATTTACTATTCATTATTTTTCAGTCGTTTTAATAAATAGTTTGTATTTTCTCGGATTTTCTCAGACATTTCCCGAACCTCAGTCAGCCATCTCCAAACATTTATTGGTCCTGTCACATCCATATTTCAGTCTAAATTCCCTGCCGTGACCCCTTAAGCTCTTCAGGGATATGGAACTTTGACTTATACATTGATTGGGTCTAAGGTCAAACCCTCCCCCACACCAAAAAAAAAAAAAAAAAAAAAAAATGTGTATATATTTTTAATATTTTATTATGTTTCTTATGATTTGTAATCTTTTAAAGTGTATATATATTATATAGAATCTCCCAAGAAAAAAATGTAAATGATTCACATATACAACTTTAATAGTTTCTCAGTTTTCTTATAGTTTTTTACTTCTTACAGGAAATACATAACAATATAGAAGATAATGAAATCCTTTTGTGTAATAAAACACCTGAAAAATAGATCGTTGAATTATAATAATAAACCAAAACAGGTTTATGATAATTTTTGGAGTGATTAGTCGGAGTATTTAAGCATATAACTTATTGAATATATTATACAGAGTTAAGGGGATTTCTTTCTTGTGAGCCTTTGTGATTATTTAATATCATTAGTTATGTGTTAATGCAAGACTTAAAAAAAAAAGAATGAATTTCCATGCAAAATTGTCGAATGATAAAATCTTAAGCGGGAAGGGCATCAAATAATTGATGTTTGATTAAGGGCGATGACAAGACACTGTTGATGATTGCAATTTATTTTAACAGAATCTTCTATAAGAGATAATATCGATGAACAATATTTGAATTCAGTAATGAAAACTAGAGGGAAATGAGGAAGATTGTGTGATAAAATATATGTGGTAATTAAAGATGGAAGATCCTAGCCTCCTGGCTAGTACAGTGGTAACGTGTTTGCCTAGCATTTCGCATGGCAAGAGATCGATCCCCGCCCAGGACCGTGAGTTTAAGCTGTTTACTGGGGAGGCTACTGCTGTGGTAGGGGACCACAGTGGGGGGTTGGGCTTGCCCGGCTGACGTTCTGGTGAGCATCTATTCTGATGGAACCGGAACTGAAACCAGTCACCTTTAACCTTTAAATGTAGAAGATGATATTATGAAGAGGGAACAGATTACACATGAAAAGTTAAAGGAAAATCATTGGCAGGATATTTACAAATGATGGATAAGATATTGGAATTGTCATTAAAAGACAATACTAGTAGATATGTAGAATTTCTTAATCCAATTCATAATAAAAGTTAAGTAAAATTATTAAGATTATATGAGTATCGGGTTTTATAACAGTTGATACGAAACGTCTTAAATATACATGTAACATAAAAAGGGTTGATTTATGTTATAATATGATTTTGTGAGTATGAAAGTTTATAAGAATTGATTAAAAAAAATCCCTTAAAGATACATATTTGATAGGAACTGTTGATTCATGCTATAATATATTTTTTTATTTGAAATTTTTTATCATCTTCTAATTTCTCGTATTATTACATGACGTATTCAAAGAAGACAATTTACCCACCATTCTGA
>NC_090725.1:329931456-329936456 GCF_036898095.1 Palaemon carinicauda | reverse complement strand
AACTTTCGACTTTACGCTGAATACGAATCTTTGCTAATTACTAATTAGCTCTGAAAGCCTCGAGGCACATTGTAATGACTTCCTAACGAGGCTGGCTGAATATTAGATGTTATTATTTCACGCAATTTGGCCGAAGGTTTTAACATTCATTTATTGGTTTAGGAGGGTTTAATCAGGCCATAGGGTTTAACATTCATTTATTGGTTTAGGATGGTTTAATCAGGCCATAGGATTTAACATCCATTTCTTGGTTTAGGAGGGTTTAATCACGTGGTTTAATCAGGCTTTGACCAAAGGATTTAACAACCTTTTATTGGTTTAGGAGGGTTTAATCATGTGGTTTAATCAGGCCTTATGATTTAACATTCATTTATTGGTTTAGGAGGGTTTAATCATGTCGTTTAATCAGGCATTAACCAAAGGTTTAACATCCATTTATTGCTTTAGGAGGGTTTAATCATGTGGTTTAATCAGGCATTAACCAAAGGTTTAACGTCCATTTATTGCTTTAGGAGGGTTTAATCTTGTGGTTTAATCAGGCATTAACCAAAGGTTTAACGTCCATTTACTGCTTTAGGAGGGTTTAATCATAAATTTAATCAGGCTTTGACAATAGTATTTTATATCCATTTATTGGTTTAAGAGGGTTTAATCATGTGGTTTAATCAGGCCATATGATTTAACATCCATTTATTGGTTTCAGATGGTTTGATAATGTGGTTTAATCAGGATTTGACCAAACGATTTAACACCCTTTTATTGGTTTAGGAGGGTTTAATCACGTGGTTTAATCAGGCTATAGGATTTAACATCCATTTATTGGTTTCAGATGTTTTGATAATGAAGTTTAATCAGGCTTGGATGAAAGGATTTAACATCCATTTATTGGTTTAGGAGGGTTTAATCGTGCGGTTTAATCAGGCCTTAACCAAAGGTTTAACATCCATTTATTGCTTTAGGAGGGTTTAATCATGTCGTTTAATCAGGCATTAACCAAAGGTTTAACATCCATTTATTGGTTTAGGAGGGTTTAATCATGCGGTTTAATCAGGCCATAGGATTTAACATCCATTTATTGGTTTAGGAGGGTTTAATCACGTGGTTTAATCAGGCTTTGAACAAAGGATATAACATCCATTTATTGGTTTAGGACTGTTTAATCATGTGGTTTAATCAGGCATTAACCAAAGGTTTAACTTCCATTTGTTGGTTTAGGAAGATTTAAACATTAGTTTAATCAGGCTTTGACCAAACGATTTAACATACATATATTGGTTTAGGAGGGTTTATTCATGTGGTTTAATCAGGCCTTGAGCAAAGTATTTAACATCCATTTATTGGTTTACGAGGGTTTAATCATGTGGTTTAATTAGGCTTTGACCAAAGGTTTAACATCCATTTGTTGGTTTAGGAAGATTTAATCATTAGTTTAATCAGGCTTCGACCAAAGGATTTAACATCCATTTATTGGTTTAGGAAGGTTTAGTCATGAGTTTTATCAGCCTTTGACCAAAGGATTTATCATCCATTTATTGGTTTAGAAGGGTTTAATCATGTGTTTTAATCAGGCTTTTGCCAAAGGATTTAACATACATTTATTGGTTTAGGAGGGTTTAATCATGTGGTTTAATCAGGTTTTGACCAAAGGATTTAACATCCATTTGTTGGTTTATGAAGATTTAATTTTTAGTTTAATCAGGCTTTGACCAAAATATTTAATATACATTTATTGGTTTAGGAGGTTTTAATTATGTGGTTTGATCACGCTTTATGAAAATTGATCTGCTCATAAATATATTAATATAGTCAATTTATATATGTATGTCAATCCATAATAGTAATTTCTACTTACTTAAAATTTTACGCTTAATTTTGTTCACACTGAAATTTAATCAAAATTAAATAACACACCACTACTATAGTCAATTTCTTTTAGCGATGCCGATTTGCACCGACTCGCAGCGGTGCCCTTTTAGCTCGGAAAAGTTTCCTGATCGCTGATTGGTTGGACGAGATAATTCTAACAAATCAGTGACCAGGAAACTAGAAACCTACAAAGAATTAATTCATATCTTTGTATTTGATGCCAAAGTTAAAACCATTTATCAGAGGTAATAATATTCTATGTTTAATTGGAAGATTATATTTCTAAACTCATGAAACACTTATGGCTAAAGTGGCTTGTTTTCTGAAAAAATCTTTCTTTTCATCTCCTTATATACTTACCTTTAAACTTAACAAGACTCTAAATGGGCAAGGTGGAAGCTTTTGATTTAACGCATACATTTCAATGTAAACTGACTAAAATAGCTCTAATATCGGAAATGTGATTCATGTAAAATTAAACTACTCTCTCTCTCTCTCTCTCTCTCTCTCCTCTCTCTCCTCTCTCTCTCTCTCTCTCTCTCTCTCTCTCTCTCTCTCTCTCTCTCTCTCTCTCTCTCTCTCACAATATACGTACTTATTTTAGTGGAATTGTTTTGCTTCTTTTATTATTTTGGTAACTGGTAAAGGTGTTCTTGTATATATATATATATATATATATATAGATATATATATATATATATATATATATATATATATATATATATAGGCATATATATAGGCATATATATACATGTGTATATAAATATTATATATATATATATATATATATATATATATATATATATATATATATATATACATATATATATATATATATATATATATATATATATACATATATATATATACTATATATATATATATATATATATATATATATATATATATATATATATATATATATATGTGTGTGTGTGTGTGTGTGTGTGTGCCTGTGTGTGTTTGTGTATGAATGTGTTTAAATCGTTACTAATAATAAATACATTAACTTAATATCCACTATAAACCATCTCAGAGTTTTTTCGGGGTTTTCTCAACGATAATTATTTCCGAAAAAGAAGGGTTCGTAAACAAGTCTTCTGCAGCGTAAATATTTACAGAATAAAGTCTCCGTCTTAGTATTGTTTGTGACGGGCCGAGAGAAGGTTGTGACTCAAAGGCAGGTTGAAAGCAACTGAGTAAATATATTATTGAACACTCTCCTTTTATATACAAAAGCTAAAAGCAACAAGAAATTTCATGTTTAAAAATAAGACACTGTTACAGAGTAAAAAAAAGCAGACATGTTTAATCTGGTTCATTTTAGTGCAAGGGAAGAGCGAAGATACAAGCATTATATATACACAAAATGAACTATATACGATCGTGTGACACACGGTTGGTACATGTTCCTCTTAATTCTAGTGTAGGTATGACATCCTCCTGGAGTCAGATATTAAAATTCCCCCTTTTTTTCCAAATGGCCGTTTTTAAACAGTTTTTAATGGAAAATAAATCTATAAAATGTGCTCTAACTAGTTATATTCATTGTTTTTTCATCGTAATATATTTTTTTTTGTACTGCCATTGGAAGCTATTACATTATATTTATGGCAATGAACATTTCTAGCACATAGGAAGCATAGGATAAAATATAAAGAAAGTGTCATTATATATGTACGATTTTCCTAATAATGATCTATGTTGTTCTAATCAGAATTCATAAACGTAATATTGAACAAGTAAAAGGTATTAAAAACAAACTATATCCATAGTATAATACTCTAAAATATGAAATTCTATTTTTTATCTCTATGCCTGTTGAATAAGGTTTGAATCTCAAGGACAAGCACACCCATAGTCGTAACTTTGAGAAATAATAAAAATAACCTACGGAAGTAAAGGTAACAAAAGATCATTCAGTGTCCTGTTGTAAAGGATGGGGATAAAAAGGGAGATTATTAACATGAAAGCTTCTCAGCATCTAAGGGGAAAGAAAATTACAAATATCATGTCAAAAGGAGTGAACAAAAAGCTGGGCATGGTTGGTAAAAGTATGTCTTTGTCGATGGGTTAGGAAAGAGGAGCGTATAAAGAACTGAGACCTGTTCATAAAATGTTTTTTTTTTAAGTTCACTCTTTTTCATACATCATATGGCTGAAAGTCAACAGGGAAGCGTAAAGCTACTAAAGTGTATAGAAGAGAGAGAGAGAGAGAGAGAGAGAGAGAGAGAGAGAGAGAGGAGAGAGAGAGAGAGAGAGAGAGAGAGAGAGAGAGAGAGAGAGAGAGCATGGTTGGTAAAAGTATGTCTTTGTCGATGGGTTAGGAAAGAGGAGCGTATAAAGAACAGAGACCTGTTCATAATTTTTTTTTTTTTACTTCACTCTCTTTCATACATCATATGGCTGAAAGTCAACAGGGAAGCGTAAAACTACTAAAGTGTATAGAGGAGAGAGAGAGAGAGAGAGAGAGAGAGAGAGAGAGAGAGAGAGAGAGAGAGAGAGAGAGAGAGAGAGAGAGAGAGAGCATGGTTAGTAAAAGTATGTCTTTGTCGATGGGTTAGGAAAGAGGAGCGTATAAAGAACAGAGACCTGTTCATATTTTTTTTTTTTTAGTTCACTCTCTTTCATACATCATATGGCTTAAAGTCAACAGGGAAGCGTAAAGCTACTAAAGTCTAGAGAGAGAGAGAGAGAGAGAGAGAGAGAGAGAGAGAGAGAGAGAGAGAGAGAGAGAGAGGGAAGATTTTCTATGTCACTCGTAAGTCTTTTCTTCAGAAGTAAAACTATTTTCTGTGAAAGTGCACTATCACCCCCTGGGATTAGGGGAAGAGATTGGAGCGAAGATGAAAACTGGACGTCTCTTTGATCTTCAGGAGACAGAGAGACAGACAGGCTGATGCAGGCACACACAAACACACACACCAACACCACACACACACACACACACATACCCTAAAGCCACATGTGAGTCCAATGTAATCTAGGTTAAAACAAAACCTCGTATTGGTCTGAATGGATAGAAATATTTCCCCGGAATTTTAGTAACAATGTATTTTAACTTACATTCATTTTGTTCTTGTTGTAAGTAAAAAAAAAGGCATTAAGAAAAAAAAATACTTCTGATTAGTTGT
>NC_090725.1:329918956-329921456 GCF_036898095.1 Palaemon carinicauda | reverse complement strand
TATATAGATATAGATAGATAGATACACAAATATATACATTCATATATATATGTATATATATATATATATATATACATATATATATATATATATATATATTCATATATATATATGTATATATATAAATATATATATATATATATATATATATATATATATATATATATATATATATATATATATAATTCTTAACACACAAAATCCTCTTCCAGTATATAGACTTGCTCTTCATATTAAGGGAAAGGGTAATCAATCAAGCGTAATTTCTTATCAAGAATTTTCTCATCAATGCAGATAAAAGGGCGAACACTGTTGATGTATTAAACCCATTTTTTCCTTGATATTTTTACCTGCTATGGAAGGTTGTAAGCAGCTAGATTCAACCTAACTGACAGCTGTCATAAGTCGAGGGGGGCCTAAAGCTAATTATATTAGTGGTATTAAATGTTTGATAAAAAAAGTAAAGCTATTCCATCCTTAATATATAACCAGATGTTCGTAAAATTCTATCCTTGTTCGTCGTACTCTCAAACCTGAAATCTCTTATATATTTCACTGGGCCGAATGATATTTGATTGACAGGTGTCTGTGATTTGATAAATAAAAAATGAGCGGAGTACACAACGCTGCTATCATGATCTATTGCATTAAAAGCCTCAAGATCAATGGAATTTCAGAGGGACTATTTTTGTTGATTATAAAAAAATGAAAGAATCTCCAATTTCTTTTTTATACAAAATTTATTAGTCATGTAACTATCCATATTTAAAGAAGTGTTTAGTACCAGCTTGAAATATCTTTATGTTTAATTTAATATAAAATGATTCAAAGATATTATTGAAGTAATAATTGTATTAATTACAAAAAGTATAGCGAGGTAACTATTATCAATAGTTCACTTATGTATTTTGAGGGTAGTAAGCTGCCCAAGGAACCAACCACCCTATATATATACTACAACTATAAATTTATCAGGTCATTTGACTCTCCAGATAGTTCTATATTGGATCAATCTGATTACGACTCATTTTCCTTTGCCTTTGCATACACCGAATAGTCTGTCCTTTTCTTGAAACGTTAACTTTTTTCTTCATATACCTGACAGCACCAAGATAACGAAAAAAGAAAAAAAATCTTCTTTACTCAAGAGACTAGGTGCTGTACTATAATTGTTAAGTGGCTATGTTTCATTTGGTAATGGAGAAGAGACTATTTAGCTATGGTAAGCAGCTTTTGTGGGTGAAGGAGACTTCATACTCAATCAACTTTTATCTTGTCCTACTTGTTGCCATAATCTGTAACAAGATCCTCGCTGTGTTGGGTTAGAGTTCTCTTGCTTGAGGGTACGGCCAGGCTCATTATTGTATCTGTTTCCTTAAATAATCTCCCTACTGAGTTATTTTCCCACTTGGAGCGAGCTTTCTCTCTCTCTCTCTCTCTCTCTCTCTCTCTCTCTCTCTCTCTCTCTCTCTCTCTCTCTCTCTCTCTTTTAAAAGAGACCTTCAAATGAGTAGACTGTTATATAATTATCTTGTTTGGAAAGAGTATATGAGGATATTAATAAAAGATTTTTTTTTTTCAGAATATTAGAAATCAGAATTGTGTTATGTAAACTTCGTAATGAATATGGATGTTGCCAGTGATTTTAGACCTCTGGCAGCGTTTTACACGTTGCAGAAACTGTGCAGTAAGTGCAAGTGGTGGTTTATCCAGTAAATTTTGTCATTTGGTAGCGTTGTAAACATTCTAGAAGCTTAACAGCGATTGCTAACGGTGGTTTAGTCAAAAACTTTGTATTTTGGTAGCGTTGTAAAAGTTGTAGAAGCTGTGCAGTATATGTTAGTTGTGGTTTACCTAGTGAATTTGGTGTTCTGGAAACATTTTAAACGATTTAGAAGCTGTGAAGTATGATCTAGTTGGGGTTCAGCTAGTGAATTTAGTATTCTGGAAACATTTTAAACGATTTAGAAGCTGTAAAGTATGATCTAGTTGTGGTTTACCTAGTGAATTTGGTGTTCTGGAAACATTTTAAACGTTTTAAAAGCTGTAAAGTATGTTCTAGTTGTGGTTCAGCCAGTGAATTTAGTATTCTGGAAACATTTTAAACGTTTTAGAAGCTGTAAAGTATGTTCTAGTTGGGGTTCAGCCAGTGAATTTAGTATTCTAGAAACATTTTAAACGTTTTAGAAGCTATAAAGTATGTTCTAGTTGGGGTTCAGCCAGTGAATTTAGTATTCTGGAAACATTTTAAACGATTTAGAAGCTGTAAAGTATGTTCTAGTTGGGGTTCAGCCAGTGAATGTAGTATTCTGGAAACATTTTAAACGTTTTAGAAGCTGTGCAGTATATTCTAGTTGTGGTATACCTAGTGAATTTAGTGTTCTGGAAACGTTTTAAACGTAGAAGCTGTAAAGTATGTTCTAGTTGGGGTTCAGCCAGTGAATTTAGTATTCTGGAAACATTTTAAACGTTTTAGAAGCTGTAAAGTATGTTCTAGTTG
>NC_090725.1:329903956-329906456 GCF_036898095.1 Palaemon carinicauda | reverse complement strand
TTCCTCCATTGCCTTAGATGACCGCGGAGGTAGCAGCAGTAGGGGATTCAGCATTATGAAGCTTCATCTGTGGTGGAATTGTGGGAGGTTGGGCTGTGACACCCTAGCAGTACCAGCTGAACTCGGCTGAGTCCCTGGTTAGACTGGAGGAACGTAGAGAGTAGTCCCCTTTTTATTTTGTTTCTTTGTTGATGTCGGCTACCCCCCAAAATTGGGGGAAGGGCCTTGGTATATGGATGGATGGATATATATTATATATATATATATATATATATATATATACATATGTGTATATATATATATATATATATATATATATATATATATATATATATATTTATATATATATATATATACATATATATATATATATATATATATATATATATATATATATATATATATATATATATATATAAATATATATATATATATATATATATATATATATATATATATATATATATTTATATATATATATATATATATATATATGTATATATATATATATATATATATATATATATATATATATATATATACATATATACATACATACATACATACATATATATATATATATATATATATATATATATATATATATATATCCATATATTAGTATCTATTACTCAGTAAGTAAACAGTATCATCTCTACTATTGAAAACACAACCTAAACATATAAATTTCATTCCCTGTGTCTTGCATTTACTCGAATTAAAAGGAGATATCTAAAATGTTCCTGAATCATAAACAAAGTTGTTTCGATCGCGTGTTTATTACCAAGAAAGTTATTGTCTACAAATTTACGAGCTAATTACATCATCAGTAAGGGATAATAAGGTTGTGAGGCCGAGGTCTTTAACCACTGATATATGAGGAAGCTTGATATAGAACCAGTAATAATGTTTGGTGTTAGAAAATATGACTCTCTCTCTCTCTCTCTCTCTCTCTCTCTCTCTCTCTCTCTCTCTCTCTCTCTCTCTCTCTCTCTCTCTCTCTCTTTCTTTGCGTATTAAGAAATAATAAAAAAAAATATCAAACATCATGATTCTATTAATGTTTTAATAGTTTTCATTATATTTCATATCTTTTTATTAAAGTATTATTATTATTATTATTATTATTATTATTATTATTATTATTATTATTATTATTATTATTATTATTATTATTATTATTATTATTATTATTGTCATCATCTAAGCTACAAACCTAGTTGGAAAAGCAGGTTACCATACGCCCAAGGGAAAAATACCCTCAAGAGGAAAAAAAAATAAGGAAATATTTCTCCCTATATTACAGATTCTTATATACTATTAAAATGATCTTTCACAAGACGCCACGCAATATTTTTCTGGCAATATCTAAAACATTTGTATATATACGTATCATGAGAATATCATTTATTCTATGTTTTATGGTTTATAGGAATATAAATGCGTACTATATTTCTTTTTTTACTATTTATTTCCCTTAGTAGTTTTATATTTTTTTTCCCGTAGGATTTATGAACATAAAGAATTCTTTTTTTCCTTTCTTTCATCACATTTCTGGTAATGGAAATAAAGAATGAAGAACATTCCTGTTCGTGACAGAATTCAATCAATAAAGGTTATTAATTCTCTCTCTTCAGATTTCCGAATATGACAATTGGTAGAATAAGGGTTTTTTTATAAGGCATCCGGCATTATTTCTTCTATATGGAGAGCTGAATATTATCATAACAATGGGAGTAGATATGTATATTTTTTGGATAAGTCGAAAATGTTTATTGGTATGTAAAAATAGGAGCCGGGGTATCAAATTATATTTTTGCAGCTATTTGGATATATATATATATATATATATATATATATATATATATTATATATATATATATCTTATATATATATATTTATATATATATATATATATATATATATATATATATATAAATATATATATATATATATATATATATATATATATATATTATATATATATACACACATATAAGAAGTACAAGTAACGGCTGATAATTATAATATATATGTATAAGTATATATATATATATATATATATATATATATATATATATATATATATATATATATATATATATATATATATATATATATACTTATACATATATATTATAATTATCAGCCGTTACTTGTACTTCTTATATGTGTGTGTATATATATATATATATATATATATATATATATATATATATATATATATATGTATACATATATATATATATATATAAATATATATATATGTATATATATATATATATACATATATATATATATATATATATATATATTTACATATATATATATATATATATATATATATATATATATACATATATATATATATATATATATATATATATATATATATATATATATATATATATATATATATATAGTCTCCGTTTCCAATAAATACGAATAAGACAGAGAGAGAGAGAGAGAGAGAGAGAGAGAGAGAGAGAGAGAGAGAGAG
>NC_090725.1:329887959-329890459 GCF_036898095.1 Palaemon carinicauda | reverse complement strand
TAATATCCACTATGAACCATCTCAGAGTTTTTTCGGGGTTTTCTCAACGATAATTTATTTCCGAAAAAGAAGAAGGGTTCGTAAACAACTCTTCTGCAGCGTAAACATTTACAGAATAAAGTCCCCTTTTTAGTATTGTTTGTGACGGGCCGAGAGAAGGTTGTGACTCAAAGGCAGGTTGAAAGCAACTGAGTAAATATATTATTGAACACTCTCCTTTATATACAAAAGCTCAAAGCAACAAGAAATTTCATGTTAAAAAAAAAACAGACACTGTTACAGAGGAAAAAAGGCAGACATGTTTAATCTGGTTCATTTTAGTGCAAGGGAAGAGCGAAGATACAAGCATAATATATACACAAAATGTATGTACGATCATGTGACAGACGGTTGGTACATGTTCCTCTTAATTCTAGTGTAGGTATGACATCCTCCTGGAGTCAGATATTAAAATTCCCCTTTTTTTTTTCCAAATGGCTGTTCTTAAACAGTTTTTAAATGGAAAATAAATCTGCCCTAACTATTTATATTCATTGGTTTTTCATCGTAATAGTTTTTTTTTTTTTTTTTTTTTTTGTACTGCCATTGGATGCTATTACAATATATGCATGGTAATGAACATTTCTAGCACATAGGAAGTATAGGATAAAAAAAAAAAAGTGTCATTATATATGTACGATTTTCCTAATAATGATCTATGTTGTTCTAATCATAATTCATAAACGTAATATTGAACAAGTAAAAGTTATTAAAACCAAACTATATCCACAGTATAATACTCTAGAATATAAAAATTCTATTTTTTATCTCTATACCTGTTGAATAAGGTTTGAATCTCAAGGACAAGCAGACCCATCGTCGTAACTTTGAGAAATAATAAAAATAACCTACGGAACTAAAGGTAACAAAAGATCATTCTGTCTCCTGTTGTAAAGGAGGGGGATAAAAGGGAGATTATTAACAAGAAAGCTTCTCAGCATCTAAGGGGAAAGAAAAATACAAATATCCTGTCAAAAGGAGTGGGCATGGTTGGTAAAAGTATGTCTTTGTCGATGGGTTAGGAAAGAGGAGCGTATAAAGAACAGAGACCTGTTCATAAAAATGTTTTTTTTTTTTTAAGTTCACTCTCTTTCATACATCATATGGCTGAAAGTCAACAGGGAAGCGTAAAGCTACTAAAGTCTAGAGAGAGAGAGAGAGAGAGAGAGAGAGAGAGAGAGAGAGAGAGAGAGAGAGAGAGAGAGAGAGAGATTTTTTATGTCACCTCGTAAGTCTTTTCTTCAGAAGTAAAACTATTTTTGTGAAAGTGTACTATCACACCCCCTGGGATTAGGGGAAGAGATTGGAGCGAAGATGAAAACTGGGACGTCTCTTTGATCTTCAGGAGACAGACAGACAGACAGGCTGATGCAGACTCACAGAAACACACACACACCAACACCACACACACACACACACCAACACCACACACACACACACACACACACACACACACACACACACACACACACATACCCTAAAACCACATGTGAGTCCAATGTAATCTAGGTTAAAACAAAACCTCGTATTGGTCTGAAGGGATAGAAATATTTCCCCTGAATTCTAGAAACAATTTATTTTAACTTACATTCATTTTGTTCTAGTTTTAAGTAAAAAAAATGCATCATGAAAAAAATACTTCTGATTAGTTGAGTATATTTATATTCCATTGATATGCTCAATATTTTTTTTTTTTTTTTTTTTTTTTTTTTTTTGATTGGACATTTGATAAAATGACTCAAAGCCTTATTTTCCCCTTTAACAAAAATAAGATTTAATACTCATTCCAGATATTTTTTTATTTGATTAGAAGAGCTGCTTACCATAGCTACCCTTTCCATGTCAATCTATATCCTGAATGCATACATTTTCTATGAACAAATTGGCCTATATATAAAAAGAAAAATATAGGCAATCTTTTTTGTTGAAGGATGCACAAAATTCGATTGAAAAATTAAATGTTTAGAATGGCAAATAAAAATTTTTGAAAAAAAAAAATAATAAGAATTATTGCAACAGTAAAAATGTATTGAGGAAATACAAAATGTTTTGTTTCAGAAATAGTTAATTGAATAAAAAATAATTCCATTAAAAGAAATTGAAAAAGCAATATTCTTCAATTGAAGAAGTAAAATGTCCCCAGAATATCTTTTATATTTATATATAGTTTTATAATATATGGCTTTATTATACTTTTATCTGTAATGTCCAATATAACAAAGAGTGTGAGTATATCAGTGGAAGGTAAAAATACTTGACTAATCAGAGGTATTTTTTCATAATACATTTTCATACTTAAAATTCAAAATTTCATAGGATTTATTTCTATACATTAAGATTATTACTAGGTTTTGTTTTAACCTAGATTACATTAAACTCAAATGTGGCTTTAAGGTAAGATAAACATTACACAAATAGTTATGTATCCTATCAAACATATTTTGAAATATACTTCTATTTA
>NC_090725.1:329845459-329847959 GCF_036898095.1 Palaemon carinicauda | reverse complement strand
GATCAATACTTGTACAAATATAAAGTAAATGTTGATGAATGATTATCATATCTATATAATAGCTTAATGCAACATCCCCTCTTAACCTATATAAATGAACATTGGCTCCTATTATAGGTATATTCCGTATCTTTTGATTCATTTGCAGAGATCATCAGCATCCTTGTCTTGTAGGTGGCCTCTCTCTCTCTCTCTCTCTCTCTCTCTCTCTCTCTCTCTCTCTCTCTCTCTCTCTCTCTCTCTCTCTCTCAATGAACGATCTTTCAGAATCAATTATTGATATTCTCATTTGGCCGATCATTGAATTAGGAAGACCGCGGCCGTTACTGGTAAAGGATACTTCAATATTATATATATATATATATATATATATATATATATATATATATATATATATATATATATATATGTGTGTGTGTGTGTGTGTGTGTGTGCGTGTGTGTGTGTGTGTACATTTAATATTCTTTTAATCCACATTAAACCAAGAAACAGCTTTACTGACATGCATGCATTTACTAAGGAAATGATGATAAGGTTTATTTTAGAACTAATTTGTACTATAGAACGCCCTTATTAACAAACATAAATTCGCAGGTGGATGACGTAATAGTCAGACGTTGGCGAAGATACAGAAATGTGACCATTCTCTTTTCAATGTTAGATTTGTATATTGTGATTACGCTGATCATAAAAACATCAAATTATATCGTAATCAAGTACCTTCTGGTATATAACCATTAGTCCTTAAACGACTTGAATATGTAATGATTAATGATATTTTCCATTTAAAGAAATTTATTTGGCAGCGCTGTCCCAAACTCGTCCCACCAACTTTAACTATTCTGATGATTGTTATCTTGGTGACTTGCACAAGGACATGGCTTAATATCAATGTGTTCTGATGAAGAAATCAAATACTAATTAATTTCATAAGTAAACTCATGTTACTTCCGATCACATATGAAAAATTCACATCATTATCTAATAAAAATATCCATTCATAATAAGGAAACGATCGTTGGATAATTTACCTACTACCAATTGTCTAGCCTCTACCTTCCTGCCACACTTTTTTGACACACGTGGTCGTCAAATAATATACTTTATTAATTGGGACAAGGTACATCTCATGCCATCTATTGGCATGAAAGTAAACCTCGTTCCGATGCGAGTGAGGGGGATAGAGGAGCCTGCGTTATTATGCCTTTCGGAATGTAGCACTATTGTTATTCTACGTATTTTTCACTAACAATACATGTCATACCATTCAACATATTAATTATATTCTAGTTTCATGAAAAGGTAATTGAAAACTAAATCAAATAACTGTGTAATTACTTGATTATCTCACCGATTTTGGTACATGTGGCATATCTGGCGACTCCCCTGTCCCACCAAATGTAATTGGACTAGCGATTGTTTGCTGAGAAAATATTTCTTTAATATCTCTTGTGAAATTTGTAATTTCCTAAGAATTAAGTTGTGGTCAGATAAAAAGGAATATCAAGTTCATGTGATTCTGTTATTTAGCAATTTTGTGCCCAAATAGTAACAGAAATGAAGTAATATGAACTATAATGATTGGAAGATGGGGATAATTAGCAATTTGGTAGTGAACTGCTAAGGCCATCTATTGGCCATGAAAACAACCAAAGTGTACAGCTCCTTAATCCTTGCATTCCAGAACTTACCATGACGTCATTTTTGTTAAAATATTTAAAAATGCCCATCTTTTGATGAGAGGTAAAAACACTCGGATTTTAAACAAATTAATGAAGTGTGAGATTACTAAAACATATTTTCGTGGTAGTATTCTTTATGGATCTGTAGAAAGCATATGATAGAGTTGATAGGGAAGCAATGTGGAATGTGATGAGGTTATATGGAGTTGGTGGAAGGTTGTTGCAAGCAGTGAAAAGTTTCTACAAAGGTAGTAAAGCATGTGTTAGAATAGGAAATGAAGTGAGCGATTGGTTTCCGGTGAGAGTGGGGCTGAGACAGGGATGTGTGATGTCGCCGTGGTTGTTTAACTTGTATGTTGATGGAGTGGTGAGAGAGGTGAATGCTCGAGTGCTTGGACGAGGATTAAAACTGGTAGACGAGAATGATCATGAATGGGAGGTAAATCAGTTGTTGTTTGCAGATGATACTGTATTGGTTGCAGACACAGAAGAGAAGCTTGACCGACTAGTGACAGAATTTGGAAGGGTGTGTGAGAGAAGGAAGTTGAGAGTTAATGTGGGTAAGAGTAAGGTTATGAGATGTACGAGAAGGGAAGGTGGTGCAAGGTTGAATGTCATTTTGAATGGAGAGTTACTTGAGGAGGTGGATCAGTTTAAGTACTTGGGGTCTATTGTTGCAGCAAATGGTGGAGTGGAAGCAGATGTACGTCAGAGAGTGAATGAAGGTTGCAAAGTGTTGGGGGCAGTTAAGGGAGTAGTAAAAAATAGAGGGTTGGGCATGAATGTAAAGAGAGTTCTATATGAGAAAGTGATTGTAC
>NC_090725.1:329819032-329821532 GCF_036898095.1 Palaemon carinicauda | reverse complement strand
TATTGGTCCTGTCACATCCATATTTCAGTCTAAATTCCCTGCCGTGACCCCTTAAGCTCTTCAGGGATATGGAACCTTGACATATACATTGATTGTGTCTAAGGTCAAACCCCCTCCCCCACCAAAAAAAAAATATGTATATATCTTTAATATTTCATTATGTTTCTTATGATTTGTAATTTTTTAAAGTGTATATATATATATATAAATATATATATATATATATATATATATATATATATATATATATATATATATATATATATATATATATATATATATATATATATATATATATATATATTATATAGAATCTCCCAAGAAAAAAAAATTAAATGATTTACATATACAACTTTGTCTCTCAGTTTTCTTATAGTTTTTTACTATTAACAGGAAATACATAACAATATTATAGAAGATAACGAAATCTTTTTGTGTAATAAAACACCTAAAATATTGATTGTTGAATTATAATAATAAGCCAAAACAGGTTTATGAGGATTTTTTGAGTGATTAGTTGGAGTATTTAAGCATATAATTTATTGGATATATAATAGAGAGTTAAGGGGATTTCTTTCTAGTGAGCCTTTTAATATCATTAGTTATGTGTTAATGTAAGACTTAAAAAAGAAAGAATGAATTTTAACAAAATCTTCAATAAAAGAAAATATCGATAAACAATATTTGAATTCAGTAATAAAAACTATAGAGAAACAAGGAAGATTGTGTGATGAAATATGTGGTAATTAAAGATGGAAGATCATAATTTATTCAAATATTTCGAAACAAATGTAAAAGATGATATTATGAAGAGAGAGCAGATTAGACATGAAAAGTAAAGGAAAACATTTGCAAGATATTTACAAATGATGGATAAGATATTGGAATTTTCATTGAAAGACAATACTAGTAGATATGTAGAATTTCTTAATCGAGTTGATGATAAAAGTTAAGTTAGAATATTAAGAGTTTATGAATAAGGGGCTATATAACAGTTGATATGAAACGTGTTATATATACATGTAACAGAGAAAGGGTTGATTTATGCTATAATATGATTTTGTGAGTATGAAGGTTTATAAAAATTGGTAAAAAAAAAAAAAAAAATCTTAAAGATATGTTTGATAGGAACGGTTGGTTCATGCTATAATATTTTTATTTATTTGAAATTTATTATTATCTGATTTCTCGTATCATTATATGATGTATTAAAAGAAGACAATTTACCCACAATTCTGAGTAGTCGAATAATTTAATACAATACTCCTTTAGACCATGTATATGATGTTAATTTTGGAAATTTTATATTTCCATCAATCTAGCCTTTTACTAGTCAGAAGGCCTTGTTTGTAAGAATCTTATGAAATAGATATTTTGGTATAAAGATGAAACCTATTATAAATAATAATTATATCGAGAAAAACACAAACAAATTTCATGAATATGAAAGTCTCTCTCTCTCTCTCTCTCTCTCTCTCTCATCTCCTCCTCTCTCTCTCTCTCTCTCTCTCTCTCTGTTTATACACGTTAATTGGATACTAATATATCGTCGCTGAGAGACATATCTCATTACAGAAGATCATAAGCAGTCAGTTATAATATCTAATAGATATTATCTTCTTGATAGATACGCTGTTATATAAATCAACTATTCAACTATTTGACTACTGATAATTTATCTTGTTTCTATGTAAGTCTATACCGATATATATATATATATATATATATATATATATATATATATATATATATATATATATATATATATATATATATATATATATATATATATATATATAGATAGATATATATATATATATATATATATATATATATATATATATATATATATATATATATGTGTGTTGTGTGTGTGTGTATATATAGTATATATATGCATAAATATATATATATATATATATATATATATATATATATATATATATATATATATATATATATATAGATATATATATGTTTGTGTATATATATATATATATATATATATATATATATATATATATATATATATATATATACATATATATATGTATATTTATATATATATTTATATATATGTATATATATGTATATTTATATATAATAATTATATATATATATACTGTATATATAAATACATATGAATATATATATATATATATATATATATATATATATATATATATATATATATATATATATATATATATATATATGAATACATATATATTTTATATATATATATATATAAATATATATGGATATATATATATATATGCATATATGTAAATATATATATATATATATATATATATATATATATATATATATATATATATATATACACATATATATATATATATATATATATATATATATATATATATATATAATATATAGTTATATATATGTATATATATATATATATATATATATATATATATATATATATATATATATATATATATATATATATATATATATATATATATATATATAT
>NC_090725.1:329804032-329806532 GCF_036898095.1 Palaemon carinicauda | reverse complement strand
AGACTTGCTCTTCATATTGAGGAAAAGGGTAATCAATCAAGCGAAATTTCTTATCAAGAATTTTCTCATCAATGCAGATAAAAGGGTGAACACTGTTGATGTATTAAACCCATTTTTTCCTTGATATTTTTACCTGCTATGGAAGATTATAAGCCTCTAGATTCAACCTAACTGACAGCTGTCATAAGTCAAGGGGGGCCCAAAGCTAATTATATTACCGGTATTAAACGTTCGATTAAAAAGGTAAAGCTATTCCATCCTAATATATAACCAGATGTTTGAAAAATTCTATCCCTGTTCGTCGTACTCTCAAACATAAAATCTCTTATATATTTCACTGGGCAGAATGATATTTGATTGACAGGTGTCTATGATTTGATAAATAGAAAATGAGCGGAGTACACACCGCTGCTATCAAGATCTATTGCATTAAAAGCCTCAAGATCAATGGAATTTCAGAGGAACTGTATTTTTGTTGATTATAAAAGCCTCAAGATCATTGGAATTTCAGAGGGACTGTATTTTTGTTGATTATAAAAGCCTCAAGATCAATGGAATTTCAGAGGGACTGTATTTTTGTTGATTATAAAAGCCTCAAGATCAATGGAATTTCAGAAGGACTGTATTTTTGTTGATTATAAAAGCCTCAAGATCAATGGAATTTCAGAGGGACTGTATTTTTGTTGATTATAAAAGCCTCAAGATCAATGGAATTTCAGAGAGACTGTATTTTTGTTAATTATAAAAGCCTCAAGATCAATGGAATTTCAGAGGGACTGTATTTTTGTTGATTATAAAAAAATCAAAGTGTTTAGTACCAGCTTAAATATCTCTAGGTCTAATTTAGTATCAAATGATTAAAAGATATTATTGAAGTAATAAGTAACTATTATCAATAGGCCACTAATGTATTTGGAGGGTAGTAAGTTGACTAAGGCACGAGTCACCCTATATATACTACAGCTAGAGATTTATTGGGTCATTTGGCTTACCATATACTATTATATTGGATCCCTCTGAATATGACAAATTTTCCTTTACCTTTGCATACACCAAATAGGCTGGCATATTTCTTCGCACATTTATCTCTTTCTGCATATACCTGACAGCACAAAAATAATCCCTATCCCCTCCCCCTCTCCAAAAAAAAAAAAAAGAATGAAAAATCTTCACTCAAAAGGCTACCTACTGTACTATAATTGTCAAGTGGCTATTTTCCCCTTGGTAAGGGTAGGAAGGACTATTTAGCTTTGGTTAAACCGCTTTTCTGGATGAAGGAAATTTCATAATCAAATAATTTTGATTTAGACTTAGATGTCGTCACAGTTTGTAACAAGATCCTCGCTTTCTTGGGTTAGAGTTCTCTTGCTTGAGGGTATGTTCGGGCTCGTTATTGTATGTTTTCCCATTTAATCTCCTTTCTGGGTTATTTTCCCACTTAGAACATGTATCATTGTAAATGGCTCTTACATAACTTATTTACAAATCACAATTAGAAATATTATTCTTATTATTATCTTTATTATTATCATCACTTTTTAAGCAACAGCCCTACTTTCAAAAGCAGAATGCTCTCAGCCCAGGGGCTCCAACAAGGAAAATAGCCCAGTGAGGAAAGGAAACACAAGAAATGAAATATTTTTAAAAACAGTAACAAATAAAATTAAATATTTCTTTTACAAACAATAAAAATTATGATTGGATATAAAGAGTGCCAGAGTGCTCCATCAAGCAACAAAAATCAAAACCAAGACAGTGTAAGACCATGGAACAGAGGCTATGGCATTACCCAAGACTACAGAACAATGGTTTGACTCTGGAGTGCCCTTCTCTTAGAAGAACTTCTCGCAATAGCTAGAGAGTCTCTTCTACCCTTAAATAACCCGCGAGTAAAGTTTTTCATGATATCCAAGAAAAGATAATTTTAGCATTGTGGGGATTAGCAGACCCCTCCCCACGAGGAACAAGCAAGGCCCTTTACTCTGGGGAATATTGATTTTATGAGTAAATATGAGAGAGGATGTATGTTTGATACCAATCACGTAAACAAACTGTTTCATACAACGAAAAAATCTAAATCAGAATTTCCACTTGACCCAGTCGTGGTGGCTCCCTCGGAATGAGAATTTTAAATCCGTTTGCGGATGAAAAGCCAATACACAAACAGGAATCAATTAGAGGATAGCCTCCATTCCATCGGTTTATTGGTATTGTTAGCTTAGTCTGTTTTTGTTTTGCTCATGTTGTGAAGAATGAATATTTTGAAATTTATTGTTTACCGTATTCACAAGGTAATTTACATTAAATATTTCATTATCACTATCATTATCATTATCATTATCATTGTCATTATCATTATTATTATTATTAACATTATTATTATTATTATTATTATTATTATTATTATTATTATTATTATTAATATTATTATTATTATTATTATTATTATTATTATTATTATTATTATTATTATTATTATTACTAGCGAAGCTACAACACC
>NC_090725.1:329776532-329786532 GCF_036898095.1 Palaemon carinicauda | reverse complement strand
GGAGGTAGCAGCAGTAGGGGATTCAGCATTATGAAGCTTCATCTGTGGTGGATAATGTGGGACGGTGGGCTGTGGTACCCTAGCAGTACCAGCTGAACTCTGTTGAGTCCCTTGGAAGAATGTAGAGAGTAGAGGTCCCCTTTTGTGGTTTTGTTTCGTTTGTTGATGTCGACTATCCCCCAAAATTGGTGGAAGTGCCTTGGTATATGTATGTATATATGTATATATATATATATATATATATATATATATATATATATATATATATATATATATATATATATATATATATATAATTTCTTTAGGAGACATAGAATTCGAGTATTGATATTCAAATGTGTAAGAAGGTACTTGAGATGGAACTCTACATTGAAATAAATTAATCAAGTTGGACTGATTTTAAAAAATGTAATTTTTTTTTTCTCTATTTGTCCAAAACCCATCTATTAATAATAATACCCCAACCAAGTATTTCTGCAAACACAGGGGAAGTTGTTGCCATGTTTCGGAACATATATCGCCAGGAGTTTCTGAAAATCCTGCTATTAATATGCTGCCAACATTAACGTTCACGAAACTTGGGAATTAATTACTCAACTTTCTCTGTGACACCATTAACTTTCCTAACAGACGTAACTGTGCAGAGAGAAACTTGAAGGATTTTCTAGTAATGTATTGTTCTTGTTGAGAATGCAAGTGCATTATGAATATTATTACGAAGGTAGAGGTAACAAGAATGAAAGCAAATAATATGCTTTTGTATTTATTGCATACACTATATGTTAGCTCAATAATGATAGTAATCAATGAGGTAAACAAGAATTTATATATATATATATATATATATATATATATATATATATATATATATATATATATATATATATATATATATATATATATATAGATATATATATATAAATGTATATATATATATATACAAATATATATATATATATGTATATAAATATATTCATTATATATATATATATATACACACACACATATATATATATATATATATATATATATATATATATATATATATATATATATATAATATATATATATATATATATATATATATATATATATATATATATATATATATATATATATATTCATATATATATATATATATATATATATATATATATATATATATATATATATATATATATGCCTATATATGTATACTATATATCAATATATATCTATATACACACACACATATATATATATATATATATATATATATATATATATATATATATATATATATATATATACATATGTATATATGAAATATATATATATATATATATATATATATATATATATATATATATATATATATATATATATACAGTATATATATATATATATATATATATATATATATATATATATATATATATATATATATATATATATATATATATATATATATATATATATATATTTCATTGTCCATGTTTCTGTAAATATATATAATTCCTGTTAAAAAAAAAAAACTTTATATTTTTTTTATGTTCAGCGCTTACCTCATAAGTTATGTCAATAATCACATTGTTTTGTCGGTAATAAAGAGTAGGATAAATAGCCATGTGCAGGGTTTTGCATTACAACCTTGCTAACTATAGGAACTCTAGTAATAAAATTTAGCCTGTAATCTATTTTATGTGAATATAATGGCATGACATAAAATATTGATTAAAGATTTGTATTTTGCAATAATTCTGTGTTAGTGAAAATGAAAAATATCAGATTAAATATATTGGCATACGTAATATACATAGGATGATATTTATAAATAACTATTCTACAGTAACGTCAAAATCCCTTCCTAAGATTATAGAAATGTTCCTTATCTTTTTATTTATTCCTTATTTATCAATTATGAAGAGATAATGGGTTTTTATTATTATTATTATTATTATTATTATTATTATTATTATTATTATTATTATTATTATTATTATTATCATTATTATTAAAAATATATTTATTTGCTTATTAGCAATGACTATTATTATTATTGATAATAATAATTACTGTTATTAATATCACTAATTATATTTCTAATAATAATAATAATAATAATAATAATAATAATAATAATAATAATAATAATAATAATAATAATCATGAATTATTATTATTATTATTATTATTATTATTATTATTATTATTATTATTATTATTATTATTATTATTATCATTATTATTATTAATAAGAATAAATATCATTACTATTCATTAAAATCCAGAGAACACTTCAAAATACGAAAAGAGAATCCTTATACATCTAGTCATATTAAAACCCGAGAAAGCTACAATCAAATGAAGCACAAATGAAATTCCATCCTTCCTCGGTACTTGTCCGAGATAACAAATGACATGCTGGGGTGAAACGTGTTATTTCGCAAAGACATGATTTAACACAGGCACTCCGTCATCTGTCATATTCTGCTTCTGAATTTCCTGGCGAAATCCTCTAACATTTTCTTTCATTCCATTTCTTGAGGGTGAGGATTTTTGCTATAATTTTGGTGAAATTACTCCTCTCTATTCGTGAACATATGATTGAAATCCTTATGACCTTTTTAATAGATAATAAAGGAGGATTTCAATAAATAAGTTATTTGCACTCTAGAATCTTCAGGAAGCTTCAGGTACGAAAAAACGTTAAATAATAATACTTTTAATTTCATTGAAGTTTTAAAGGACGTTCATGAATGGCAGAGGCAAGAAACAGTGTCAGTGCCTTGGCAGGCCGATGCCCTGGAGAGTGACCATATATACATATGATCAGCGCCCAAGCGTCTTATCTATGCATGATAGAACCAGGAAAGACCGGGCAATGGTTGATGATGATTCAGCAGGTAGACTTATCATCATCGTCATCATCCTCATCCTACGCCTATTGACCCAAAGGACTCAAATTAGATTTTACCAATCGTTTCTATATTTAGTTTTGAGATCAATGTTTCTCCATATTTCATCTTCTAATTCACGCTTCAGAGTCCTCCGTCATATAGGCCTGGAGCTTCCAAACACTCCAGAGCCTTATGGACCACAATTAAATGTTTGGTGAACTATTGTCTCTTTGGGAATGCGAAGAGCATGCCCAAACTATCTCCATCCACCTCTCCCTATGATCTCCACATATGGCACTGAGGTAATCTTTATCATAGATTCATTTTTAATCCTCTCCTGCAATTCAACTCTCAATTCTACAAACTCTGTTGGATATCGTTTCATTGTCATACTACAATTCATGTCCATACAGTAATACCGATTTCCCTAACTGATAATAGTCTAATTTTTATATGTAATTTAAGCTAACTTAATTTCCATATTTCACTTAACCTACCCTTTGTCTGATCTTATTTTTTCAATTTCTCATTAAACTACAATTTTAAAGACCATTTATTGAAAATCATGGTTCATAAATATGTAAATGATTCCACCTTATTAATGTTTTCTCCTTCCAATGATATATTATCTACCATTACATATTAAGTTCTCATCATCTCCGTCTTTATTTTATTTATCTTGATCCTTACCTCATATGATATTCCATTCATTTTACTAAGCATGGTATGCAATTCCTGTGGCGCTCTGCTAATAAGGACAGCGTCATCAGCATATTGCAGGTCAGCTAATTTCATGTTACCAATCCAGTCAAATCGTTCTCTACCATCCCAACTGTATATTTGTTATTGATAAAATAGTTGTGAAAAATTTGTAGATGTAGATAAATTTAAATCTATTCAGAACATAATACTATTGATGGAATATTGCTAATAAAATAATATATCAACCTACAGTACTGTTAGTGACACCAAAATATAATGCTAAATTACAGATTAACTTGAAATGATTCTATATTTAACACCTTTAACTCGTCATCTCAGTTAACCTTTCCATCGTATCAAAATGTATGAGAATTAAGATCTTTCTTTTGATTTATTGATAATGATTTAAAAAGTCTTTGGTACGATTACAGAAGAAACCCTTCCATTAAAACGATCTTTTGTATACAGCAAAACATTATTTATAATTTCATTAATCCCGGACGCATTATTACGGCCATGTATGCTTACATTTCCGGCACTCCATACCATCATCTTCAGCCTTCACCAAATTCCTGAAAAACCTCACGATCAATACTTGTACAAATATAAAATAAATGTTGATGAATAATTATCATATATCTACAATAGCCTAATGCTACATCCCCACTTAACCTATATAAATGAACATTGGCTCCTATTATAGTTATATTCCGTAACTTCTGATTCATTTGCAGAGATTATCAGCATCCTTGTCTTGCAGATGGTCTCTCTCTCTCTCTCTCTCTCTCTCTCTCTCTCTCTCTCTCTCTCTCTCTCTCTGTGAACGATCTTTCAGAATCAATTATTTATATTCATATTTGGCCGATCATTGAATTAGAAAGACCGCGGCCGTTACTGGTAAGAGGTAATTTAATCTCATATATATATATATATTTATATATATATATATATATATATATATATATATATATATATATATATATATATATATATATATATATATATATATATATATATATATATATATATATATATATATGTGTGTGTGTGTGTGTGTGTGTGTGTGTGTGTGTATGTATGTATGTGTGTGTGTCTGTGTGTACATTTAATAGATTCTTTTCATCCACATTAAACCAAGAAACGGCTTTACTGACATGCATGCAGTTACTTAGGAAATGATGATAAGGGTTATTTTATAACTAATTTGTACTATGGAACGCCCTTATTAACAACCATAAATTCGCAGGTGGATGACGTAATAGTCAGACGTTGGCGAAGACACAGAAATGTGACCATTTTCTTTTTCATTGTTAGATTTGTCTATGTAGATTATGCTGTTTATAAAAACATCCAATTATATCGTAATCAAGTACCTTCTAGCATATAACTATTAGTCCTTAAACGATTTGAATCCGCAATGATTAATGATATTCTTCATTCAAGGAAATTCATTTGGCAGCGCTGTCCCAAACTCGTCCCACCAACTTTTAACTATTCTGATGATTGTTACATTGGTCACTTGCACGTGGACATGACTTAATATCCATGTGTTCTGATTAAGAAAGGAAATACTAAACATTTTCATAAGTAAACTCACGTTACTTCCGATCACAAATGAAAAATTCACTTTATTATCTAATAAAAATATCCACTCCTAATGAGGAAACGATCGTTGGACAATTTACCTACTACCAATTGTCTAGCCTCTACCTTCCTAACACACTTTCTTGCCCCACGTGGTTGTCAGCTAATATACTGTATTAGTTGAGACAAGGTACATCTTATGCCATCTATTGGCATTAAAGTAAAACTTGATACGATGAGAGGGAGGGGGATAGAGGAGCCTGCGTTATTATGCCTTTCGGAATGTAGCAATATTGTTGCTCTACGTATTTCTCACCAACAATATATATCATACCATTCAACATATTAATTATATATTAGTTTCATGAAAGGGTGATTGAAAACTAAATCAAATAACTGTAATTACTTGATCATCTCACCAATTTTGGTACATGTGGCATATCTGGCAACTCTCCTGTCCCCCCAAATGTAATTGACCTAACGATTGTTTACTGAGAAAATATTTCTTTGATATCTCTAGTAAAACTTGTAATTTCCTAAGAATTAAGTTGTAGCCAGATAAGAAGGAATATCAAGTTCATGTGTTTCTGTTATTTAGCAATTTTGTGCTCAAATAGCAACAGAAATTAAGTAATATAAACTATAATGATTGAATGATGGGGATAATTAGCAATTTAGTAGTCAACTGCTAAGGCCATCTATTGGCCATGAAAACAACCAAAGTGTACAGCTCTTTAATCCTTGCATTCCACAACCTACCATGACGTCATTTTTGTTAAAATAGTTAGAAATGCCATCTTTTGATAAGAGGTAAAAAGACTCGGATTTTAAACAAATTTATGAAGTGTGAGATTACTAAAACATATTTTCATGGTAGTATTCTTTGATTTCTGCAAAATTCCAATAATATTTGTCCTCTGATATTTAGGCTCTAAGTTATATAATTATAAGTAAGATCTATGAAAAATAGAGGCGATATGTATCACAAAAATTCGTAGAGCGGATTCCAGTTTTCTAAAAGCAAAGAATTAAAACGAAGCCATATAAGAAAAGACCTCATATTTAATGAAAATATATTCATATCCACCGCAAATAAGTTCTTTTCTAATCATATTAAGAATTATATATATCAATCCCTCATAAAAGGAGCCTTGTCAAATTCGTGTTTAAGGTAAAATACAACAGGATTCTACAAGATCTGCAAAATAATGGCTTATAAAATAAATTACTGAAAATATACTAAAATCTAGGCTTTTATGCATGTTTAGGATTGTTTTCATTTTTTTTTTTTAAGCTACAAATTATATGCCACCATTACTGTATAATGTGTCAAAAACTTTGTTTATTATGATGTAAAACAAATTTCAATAATAAAGGATAATTGTAAAAAGAAGCACTGGAATAAGATAATATAATGATACCATTTCGTAGGGGAAAAAGAAGGAGGATGAAAAACTTAAGAATGAGAATCAAGGGCCGTTAGTGGAGCTATTAAACACTGAGAAGTTATCTAAATGTTATAATAAGAGAATAAAGATGTTGAATAAATCTACAGCGAGGAAGGTAATGAAAATGAATTGATATAACATTTGTTAATTAAAGGAAAATTATAATGTTTTGTTCCTATTCTATATATATATATATATATATATATATATATATATATATATATATATATATATATATATATATATATATATGTATATATATATATATATATATATATATATATATATATATATATATATATATACATACATGTATATATATATATATATATATATATATATATATATATATATATATATATATATATATATATATATATATATATATATATATATATATATATATATATATATATATATATATATATAAATGAATATATATATATATATATATATATATTTACACATATAAATGTATATATATATATATATATATATATATATATATATATATATATATATATATATATATATATATATGTGTGTGTGTGTTTGTGTGTGTGTGTGTGTGTGTGTGTATGTGTGTATGTGTGTAAGTATGTGTGATTATGTATATTCCATAAAGTCTAGCTTATCGAAGCAAGGCTTCATATTGCATTTTCATATCTGGAAATGAAAGCCATCACAATGTGCACACATCTATGAAATTTTAAATGACAACGATAAACTATATTAATTGTTTCACTTATTAGAATATTGATGAGTTATGAATAGGCAATTCATATTACCAATCAGTTTTGTTAATTGTACTATATAATTTAATACTTTAGCCATCGCAATAAATATGACATTTCTCTCTCTCTCTCTCTCTCTCTCTCTCTCTCTCTCTCTCTCTCTCTCTCTCTCTCTCTCTCTCTGATATGCCAAAAGAATGGTGTTACTAAATATATAATATTGAAAAATTCATTCTTTTTTAATATTTTCATAAGATATACACACATGTATGTATATATATATATATATATATATATATATATATATATATATATATATATATATATATATATATATATATATACATATATAAATTAATCCAACGAAATAATTACACAATTCTGAATAAAATAACAGATTTTTGGAGAGATTACATATATATTTAATAATAAATTAATGACAAGCATTTTAGCTATATAATTCTTCTTCTATAACATGAATAATGATATAAAGATTAAATAAGGTAGAAATATGCAAATCATTTGATATAAATACACTCTATTTTAGATTTCAGATTATATAACACCACATTATTCAGATGGGATACTAACTAAGAGTATAAATAACTTCAGCGACTGCATCCAAATACAGTACTAGTTTGAAGATCTTCACACTATAACTATGACTGTATTGAACTCATATCCATACTGCTTTGAAAAGCGTTTCCCACTGCATGCATTCTAGCTAGTACATTAGAATTCATTGCTCTCTCTATCAACATGTCTCTATGCATGAGTTCTATATCAATTTTGATACAGTTTCCAGTTTCCCTGGAAGAGTATTCCTTTGAATGATAAAATTTCGTTACTTAATATTGATAATAAATATTCATCTGTTGCTGTATGATTGTATAATTATACAGTTGTGGAGAATTTATTGACAATAACTTCTTATATATTAATATTTTTTTTAGTCTGACTGCAGTTGTATATATACTGAATTAACTCAAAGAGTATAAATAACTTCAGTGACTGTATGAACATCAGTACGGGTTCTTCAAACTATAACTATCACTACATGGAACACAGATCCATTCTGCTTAGAGAAGCGTTTCTTATTGACTGTATTTGTATAGAGGCAGAATTAACTCAATTTATGGAATGCTGATGGAGTAATTCATTTATAATTGTATATATGTAACAACACAGGGACACACTTATGAATGTATATATATATATATATATATATATATATATATATATATATATATATATATATATATATATATATATATATATATATATATACATATCTATATGTTGATATATATATATATATATATATATATATATATATATATATATATATATATATATATATATGTGTGTGTATATATATATATATATATATATATATATATATATATATATATATATATATATACATACAGTATATATGTAAATATATATATGTGTGTGTACAAATCATAAAATCTGAAACGTGATGAATATATAATGTATTATAGCCACGAAAGGATAAAAATTAAAAGACTTGATTGGAGTTAGTACTTTCATCCACTCAAGACATTATTAAACTTAACAATGAGAATACATATACAAAGACATCGTTTGTATACATGACAAGGGGATCCAACATCGGTCAGTTTCTTAATAATTCCAAAAGAATATTTTTGAATAATTTTTAATCTCCTGTACTCAAGGTAGAAATTTGAATCTAAGGCCAGGCTTGTTTTCTGTTAATCCAGTATTATCCTTTTAGCTAAAATCTGACTTCTACGGAATTATTAAGAAACTGACAAATCCCATTCCCCTGTATAAATACGATGTCTTTGTATATGTATTCTCATTGTTGAGTTTGATAATGTCCTAAGTGGATGAAAGTACTAACTCCAATCAAGTCTTTTAAATTTTTCCTTTCGTGGCTATAGTACATATATATATATATATATATATATATATATATATATATATATATATATATTATATATATATATATATATATATATATATATATATATGTGTGTGTGTGTGTGTGTGTGTGTATACTAATAATTATATATATTAATATATATAATACATATATATATATATATATATATATATATATATATATATATATATATATATATATATATATATATATATATATATATATATATATATATATATATAGACTAACATTTATGTTTTTTAACATTATAACAATCAAAATATATAATTTATAAAGGACATGGCTCCTCAGAAATAAAAATAAGTGTTCAGGTAAGAATATTTGCACGTTATTATCCAGAGGGTAAAACAGATTGGAAGTTTGAAAAGGCAGTTATTATAAAACTAACATTAGGGGTTAGGAAAAGCTTGAAAAATGGATGGACATTTTGAAGAATAAATGAAGGGTCATAAACTATGAAGGATGTTATACAGAATCCAATATGGACGATATGTATGACCTCTTTAGTTATTATCATGATACGAAAAACATTATGATAAGTATTTTAATGATTTGTTATATCGTATTATATGTAAATATATATATATATATATATATATATATATATATATATATATATATATATATATATATATGTGTGTGTGTGTCTGTGTGCATATATATATATATATATATATATATATATATATATATATATATATA
>NC_090725.1:329751532-329766532 GCF_036898095.1 Palaemon carinicauda | reverse complement strand
AGAAACTGGTAATTTAGAGGAGGAGTGGAAGTTAGCAAAAGAAAATTTTGTTGGGATTGCAAGTGATGTATGTGGCAAGAAGGTTGTTGGAGGCAGCATGAGGAAGGGCAGTGAATGGTGGAATGAAGGAGTGAAGGTAAAAGTGGAAGAGAAAAAGAGGGCTTTTGAAGAATGGCTGCAGAGTAATAGTATAGAGAAGTATGAAAAATATAGAGAGCAAAAGGTGGAAGTAAAGCGCAAGGTACGTGAGGCAAAGAGGGCAGCTGACCTGAGGTGGGGTCAGGGACTGGGTCAGTCATATGAAGAGAATAAGAAGAAGTTTTGGAAAGAAGTGAAGAGAGTAAGGAAGGCCGGCGCAAGAATTGAAGAGACAGTGAAAGATGGAAATGGAAGGTTGTTAAAAGGAGAGGAGGCAAGGAAAAGGTGGGCGGAATATTTTGAAAGTTTGCTGAATGTTGAGGATGATAGGGAGGCAGATATAATTGCGGTTCCAGGTGTTGAGGTGCCAGTGATGGGAGATGAGAATGAGAGAGAGATTACAATAGAGGAAGTGAGGAGAGCACTAGATGAAACGAGAGTAGGGAAAGCATCGGGTATGGATGGTGTGAAAGCTGAGATGTTGAAGGAAGGGGGTGTGACTGTACTTGAATGGTTGGTGAGATTGTTTAATGTGTGTTTTGTGTTGTCAATGGTACCAGTAGATTGGGTCTGTGCATGTATTGTACCACTATATAAGGGTAAGGGAGATGTGCATGAGTGTTGTAATTCAAGAGGTATTAGTTTGTTGAGTGTAGTTGGAAAAGTGTATGGTAGAATACTGATTAATAGGATTAAGGATAAAACAGAGAATGCAATCTTGGAAGTACAGGGTGGTTTTAGAAGAGGTAGGGGTTGTATGAATCAGATTTTTACAGTTAGGCAGATATGCGAGAAATATTTAGCAAAAGGTAAGGAGGTGTATGTTGCGTTTATGGATCTGGAGAAAGCATATGATAGAGTTGATAGGGAAGCAATGTGGAATGTGATGAGGTTATATGGAGTTGGTGGAAGGTTGTTGCAAGCAGTGAAAAGTTTCTACACAGGTAGTAAAGTATGTGTTAGAATAGGAAATGAGGTGAGCGATTGGTTTCCGGTGAGAGTGGGGCTGAGACAGGGATGTGTGATGTCGCCGTGGTTGTTTAACTTGTATGTTGATGGAGTGGTGAGAGAGGTGAATGCTAGAGTGCTTGGACGAGGATTAAAACTGGTAGGCGAGAATGATCATGAATGGGAGGTAAATCAGTTGTTGTTTGCGGATGATACTGTACTGGTAGCAGACACAGAAGAGAAGCTTGACCGACTAGTGACAGAATTTGGAAGGGTGTGTGAGAGAAGGAAGTTGAGAGTTAATGTGGGTAAGAGTAAGGTTATGAGATGTACGAGAAGGGAAGGTGGTGCAAGGTTGAATGTCATGTTGAATGGAGAGTTACTTGAGGAGGTGGATCAGTTTAAGTACTTGGGGTCTGTTGTTGCAGCAAATGGTGGAGTGGAAGCAGATGTACGTCAGAGAGTGAATGAAGGTTGCAAAGTGTTGGGGGCAGTTAAGGGAGTAGTAAAAAATAGAAGATTAGGCATGAATGTAAAGAGAGTTCTGTATGAGAAAGTGATTGTACCAACTGTGATGTATGGATCGGAGTTGTGGGGAATGAAAGTGATGGAGAGACAGAAATTGAATGTGTTTGAGATGAAGTGTCTGAGGAGTATGGCTGGTGTATCTTGAGTAGATAGGGTTAGGAACGAAGTGGTGAGGGTGAGAACGGGTGTAAGAAATGAGTTAGCGGCTAGAGTGGACATGAATGTGTTGAGGTGGTTTGGCCATGTTGAGAGAATGGAAAATGGCTGTCTGCTAAAGAAGGTGATGAATGCAAGAGTTGATGGGAGAAGTACAAGAGGAAGGCCAAGGTTTGGGTGGATGGATGGTGTGAAGAAAGCTCTGGGTGATAGGAGGATAGATGTGAGAGAGGCAAGAGAGCGTGCTAGAAATAGGAATGAATGGCGAGCGATTGTGACGCAGTTCCGGTAGGCCCTGCTGCTTCCTCCGGTGCCTTAGATGACCGCGGAGGTAGCAGCAGTAGGGGACTCAGCAGTATGAAGCTTCATCTGTGGTGGAAATGTGGGAGGTTGGGCTGTGGCACCCTAGCAGTACCAGCTGAACTCGGCTGAGTCCCTGGTTAGGCTGGAGGAACGTAGAGAGTAGAGGTCCCCTTTTTGTTTTGTTTCTTGTTGTTGTCGGCTACCCCCCAAAATTGGGGGAAGTGCCTTTGGTATATGTATGTATATATATATATATATATATATATATATATATATATATATATATATATATATATATATATATATATATATATATATATATATATATATATATATATATATATATATATATATTTATATATATTCCACCCAAAATATTATGTAATTTTTAGAGTTAGATAATATATGCAAAAACCTTAAGATTATGATCAGAAAGTGTTAAGTAATTTTTACTTATTACCTAATTAGTTCATGATAATTTAATACAATGCCAAGTATTAAAAATCCATTAACTATTTTAGCTCTCAATTCCTGTATTTCTAGCACAGATTTTGAATATAAGTTTGTCTATATATATTTTTTTGGATTTTTACATAACTAAAGTTTATATAGAATATTATCTCCTCAATAATCTACTATATCACATATATTTATTTGTAATATAATCAGAAAAAAACTCTGAAAAAAAAATGCTAAAGATTATTTTTACCTTGGGTTTCAAAAAGCAGAATAAACTAAAAAAAACAAATTATTTCCAAATATATTACTAATATTTATTTATATTAAACTTCATTCGCTAATCGGTTATGAAAAAATAACTTGATTAATTTCTTTCCTAGTAAACTAGTCACTCTTATCTACAATACATTTGATTAGCCAAACTTTAGTGAAGAGCTGGTTTACATGTAATGAAAAATACCTAGGCTATCAAAAGGATAGTAATTAAAGCCATATCCCATGACTTAGAATTAATCACAGATGCACACGCATATATATATATATATATATATATATATATATATATATATATATATATATATATATATATATATATATATATATATATATATATATATATATATATATATGCATGCGTGTGCGTCTGTGATTAATTTTAAGTCATAGCATATGGCTTTAATTACTATCCTTTTGATAGCCTAGGTATTTTTCATTACAGGTAAACCAGGTCTTCACTACAGTTTGGCGAATGAAATGTATTATAAATAAGAGTGACTGATTTCTTAGGAAAGAAATTGATCATATTCTTTTATAAGCGATTATTTTAACTTATAATGAGCCAGCAAGAAACGGCTTTACTGACATGCAAACATTTGCTGAGGAAATGATGATAAGGTTTGTTTTTAAATTGGTTTACACTCTGGAACACCCTTATTAGCACAAAAATTCTCAGGTGAATGACGCATCACATTCAGACGTTGGCGAAGACACAAAAATGTGACAATCTTCTTATTCATAACTTGATATGTCAATGTTTTTTACGATAATAATAAGAATATCAAATTATAACTGAGACATTTACCTTCTAGCACATAACTCTTACTCCTGAAATCATTTAAATCTATAATGAATAATGGTATTCTCAATTTTTTTTTTTTTTTTTTTTTTTTTACTTTTATTAAGAAAATATACAGTTTACAAGTTCATTTTTACAAATACATATTTATATAAACATATAATTTATATTTTGATATTGGTTTTTCTGATGTTTATAATTCATCATTAGCATATACTAACATTAGTCATATTAATATTTACATAACATAAAGACAAGCTGATAATGCAATAAATCAAGATTACTATATTTTATATACTTTAAACTTCAATTATCATTAAGGAATTTCTCACACCATTTTACTCATTTTTATCCAAATTAACATATTCTTTTGTAAAATGTAAAAGACATTTATCCTCTAGTGACTTGAACAATATAAATCTTGTCTTGAATATTCTACTTTTAATAAAGGAGATCATACTTAACTCATCTGCTGAGGGCATTACCTTATGAAGGTACCAGATCCCAATTATAAATTCACTTATTAATAACATTGCTGTGTTTCTGTCTCTTTTAGAATAGGCCTGAAAATCCAGTTTTAAAACCTTTAGAAAGCTTTGTGTGTGTATTTTACAAACCTTGTTCAAAAATGTTTTAATCCAATTCACAACTGTTCCTCTAAATCTACAAAAATAAACTAAGTGCATAATTGTTTCAGGCTCTCCACAATTGCCACACAAACAACTGTCCGTAATTTTCATCATAAATAACCTATCCTTTGTAGCTAAGACTTCGTGGCTGTATTTAAACAAAATTTCTCTATTTACTGGATCAATCCACTTGTTATTCAAATTTTCCCATATTATATTCCAGTTAAACAACGGATAACTTTCTTCAATACTTGGCAGAACTGATTCACCTCTCAGCATGTGAGAGTAAATGTGTTTTAATTTCAGCAAAGGATAGGTCTTTACCTTTATTACAGAGTGAAATATCGTCATTATTTTGTCATAATATGGAGTGCTAAAAATGGTAGATTCACTAAATCTGTTAAAATCAACAAGATAAGAAAGCCTCAGCTTACAATAATATGCAGCTATTTCACATCCCATTAATCTATTGACAATACTTTTGTAAAAGCTGTTGAAAAGCATACAATTGGCTTTCACAGTTAGATTTACAATACCACATCCACCTTGACTCTTTAGAAGATACATAGTTTTCCTTTTAATAGGTTGATAATTCCCATTCCAGAGATATCTGAAGGTACACTTTTCTATGTACTTATCAATATCAGCTGGAATGGGAAATACCTGAGACACATACCATGCCTTTGATAATACAGTTACATTAATTATTACACTCTTTTGAAATAAAGTTAGTCTTCGTTTATAAAGTGGCCCTATCATTTTTGAAATATTATCCTTGATATTTTCCCAGTTCACCCTTACAGATAGTTCATAATCATTATTATGGATTATACCTAGGATTTTAAAACTGCCTTGTTTCACTTCTATCCCTGTTTCTGGCCATTCGAGTTTGTCTTTCCACGAGCCAATTCCCACAATGTAAGTTTTCTTTTTATTAAGTTTCGCTCCACTTGCCTTTTCGTACTCATTAATAACCCGTGAAGTTTCCTCAATACCTTCCAACTTATTGACAATAATAGTGCTATCATCTGCAAAGCCAACCACTACAATTTTTAACCCATTCGGAAGATCTGGAGAAAAAGTTCCCAACCTAACCTTCAGCATTCTATACAATGGTTCTTGAGCTATAACAAATAAAATCATCGATAATGGACAACCCTGTCGAACAGACTTGCCTATTAGAAAAGGGTCAGATATATGGCCATTTGTAGATATACAGCTTTTGGCATCCTTATAAAGCATCCTAATCAAGTTTACAAATTCTAAAGAAAAACCAAGTTTGTATAACGTTCCGAATAGAAAGTCCAGATTTACCATATCGAATGCTTTATACCAATCAAGATTAATCAGGGCAGCTTTCTTGTTTTCATTATTTTGGAAGTATATTACATCTCTTAGCAAGGTGTTACAGTTAATAATTGACCTTCCTGGGACAGCACAAAACTGTTCCTCTGATACGAAAAGAGATATCACTGATTTTAACCTGTTTGCTAAAACCTTCGCTATAATCTTATAATCTACATTTAACATAGTTATGGGCCTCCAGTTATTAAGATTACACTTATCTCCCTTTTTTGGTAAAAGTTTAATGACACCTTTATTTGAGTCTTTCCACATTTTAAAATTAGTAAATGAGAATTTCAGTACTTTCATAACTTCGTTTTTTACAATGCTCCACATAGTTTTGTAGAATTCGACGGCTAATCCATCAACACCAGGACATTTCCCATTTTTCATTCCTGATATAGCTTCCCAAACTTCTTTCTCTGTTAATTCAGCCTTCAGGTTCAAGTTCATATCATCATCTATGACACTGTTCATATTTTCAAGAAATTTATATTTCAAATCAAAATCTATAGATTCTTCTTTATACAAATTTTCATAAAATTCTAATACATACCTTTGTATAGACTTAGTGTCTGTTACATATGCACCCTCTTTTACACACAATTTATCGATACTTGTTTTTACATTCTTTTCTTTCCCAAGTAAATATGCAGATATTTTTTCCCCATGCATTCTTTCATCAATTCTAGCTCTTACATTGACCCCTTCACATATCTCATTTTCAATTACATTTATTCTGTCTTTAAGTTCCTCTATTTTGTAAAAGTTATTACAGTTTTCAGAATGGATCCAATAATTCCGCCTTAATTCTGCTTTCAGCAGATTCAGTAAGCCAAATCTCTCCTGATTTATTGTCTTTGAAACTTTAACAAAAAAGAGTCTAAGCTGATCTTTTGCATAAATCCACCAATCTAAAATAGAATGAAACTGTACATCACCCATCTTTCTTTTCAAATAGCTCCAAAATTGAACAAAGTTTTCTATCACTACTGTATTTTTCAGAATACTTGTATTTAATTTCCAGTATCCCTTGCCAAAGCTAATATCATTGTCCATCTTAATCTTAACCTTAACAGAATTATGATCAGACCAGCTTAATGGAATATTTTCAGATTCACTTATATTATTCTTCAGATCTCTAACGTATATGCGATCAATCCTAGAACCATACTTATGCCTAACATACGTATATTCAATCAAATGGTTTTTCAAGAGCCACACATCTTTAAGTTGTAAATCATTTTTTAATCTTTGAAGAGCTGTTGAAATTATATGATTATCATGATTAGAGCAGTCTCTTTTGCTCGTTACGCTGTTCCAATCCCCACCTATAATCAAGTTTCGTAAATTGTGTCTCATGTAATATAACAAAACATTTAAAAACAGTTCCTCTCTTTCCTTTTTCTTATTTGTCCCTGAAGGGGCATACACATTTATTAATAGAAAATCTGTTCCTTGATATGTACATTTTACACTGATTATTTGGCCCTTTACATCCATCTCCTGATTCAGAACCTTCACTCTCGACTTTTTATTGAAGAGGATAGCAGTACCTCCCTTCAACAAGACAGTTGGATTCAATATTATATCGCAATGCTTTTCAACATACTCAAGTTGCGAAATATCTTTGACATTGTGTTCTTGCACAAATATTACATCCAAATGATAAAAGTACATAAAATCAATCAATTTACTTTGCTTATAAGACATACATAATCCATTAACATTAACAGTTGCTAAATTTAAGTAAGTGAAGGTTACAAATATAAGAAAGAAAATTAAATCATTCATCCAATTTGAAACGTTTATTAACTGGCAATCGATTCATCTCGTCTTCAGAACTACTTTTAGGTTCATCAAACACTGATGTATCTTCGCCCATGTTCGACTCGGAAAGCACACCATTATCCTTTGTTAACCTCAGACGAATGCCTTTGCTTGGTTCGTCACTAATTGTAGCTTGCCACATTTCGGCGTCACTTGTGTTACCAAGGTTGAAAACACTGTCTATTGTAGTTTCCCCACCACAGTCCACATTATTCTCTTCATTATCTTCACATTCCTGAATTTCACTTATCACCTCTTCGATTGAATCTTCCTTATTTTGTACGACACATAATTGAACGTCCATTTCCTTTCCAATGTCTGTCTCGTCTGCGTGGATTTCTGCTTCAACTGTCGAAATAACGAGTCCTTCGTCAGGTGATGCGGGAATTTCCACAAGCCTTCCAGCTCCTTCCTCATCTTGTCTTTCGTTGTCCGGTTCCACTTCGTCCATTCGTCCATCGCCAGTCCTCGTCGCGGTGGTCGTTCTGATGCTTTCATGGCCCAAGCCCGAATTATCGTTCCTTACTTCTAGCCCCTTTCTCTCTTTTCCATTCGCCGATTTGGCTCCACCTCCATGCTCATCTTCCCTTCCATTATTGTTCGCGCTGGATGAACTACTCTTTCCATTCTTAGGTATTTCAGGGAAATCTCCCTCATTAATAATGTAATTACTCTCACTAATATTCAAAATACAGTCCTTTACTAGATGACCTTCTTTCCCACATTTGTAACATGTTCTACTCTGTCCACTATATAAGAAGGTTAAATTATAGCCACCAATATAAATTGATGAAGGGATGTTTTCTTTAACTCTCATCTTTGCTGTGCGAACGCCATTGAATAAACCCTCAAATGGCCCAACTGCAAATTTGTTATGCCTTAAGTGCTCTACCTTTCCATACCTATTCAAAATATCTATTATCACTTTATCATCCATCTCGAACGGTGCGTTCCTTATCGATACATACGAAACTTGTGAACTTAAATTTATAACTTTCACAGAGTCTGTTTCACTTAACTTTATAACTTTATCCTCGAAATTCTTCAAAACATCGGCAAATACATTTGCAGAGATTAGCTTTACCACAACCTTATTTCTATTTATATTCTGAACACCTTTCATGTCACTAATTCCTAATTTCATATGATTAAACAACACATTACTAACACTTTCCATGGTCACATAAGGCACTGTAAAATGCAGGCCAAAGGAGTCTTTCCTCCTGAGAGCATGTTGTGTATTATAAGCCATCTTAACTAACCTGTTTTTATGTTTTGATTAACTGCCAGTTCTGTGTTTCTTGGAAACAGAGGGAGAGCGGGAGGGAGACACTACGAGCCCCCTAACCCCCGAGGCAAGTCGCCTCAGGGCATACTCGTTCACCGGCCAAGAAGCTGGTTCGCCAGGTGTGTAATCAAAAGTAAATTTGCCTAAATTACAACACTGTCTTGGCACATATAACACTAAAAACACACCGCTAGTATCACATCACTTTTATACACTGCTGGAACAGTAGAAAAACGAGAAAGAGCCCATGGTATAATCTCAAAGTTGAGAAAGACAGGAGCACTTGAAAACACGTCTTCCTTCTTTGCCCGACCAAAGTCAAACCTCTGTGGAAGTTAGCAAAAGAAAATTTTGTTGGGATTGCAAGTGATGTATGTGGCAAGAAGGTTGTTGGAGGCAGCATGAGGAAGGGCAGTGAATGGTGGAATGAAGGAGTGAAGGTAAAAGTGGAAGAGAAAAAGAGGGCTTTTGAAGAATGGCTGCAGAGTAATAGTATAGAGAAGTATGAAAAATATAGAGAGCAAAAGGTGGAAGTAAAGCGCAAGGTACGTGAGGCAAAGAGGGCAGCTGACCTGAGGTGGGGTCAGGGACTGGGTCAGTCATATGAAGAGAATAAGAAGAAGTTTTGGAAAGAAGTGAAGAGAGTAAGGAAGGCCGGCGCAAGAATTGAAGAGACAGTGAAAGATGGAAATGGAAGGTTGTTAAAAGGAGAGGAGGCAAGGAAAAGGTGGGCGGAATATTTTGAAAGTTTGCTGAATGTTGAGGATGATAGGGAGGCAGATATAATTGCGGTTCCAGGTGTTGAGGTGCCAGTGATGGGAGATGAGAATGAGAGAGAGATTACAATAGAGGAAGTGAGGAGAGCACTAGATGAAACGAGAGTAGGGAAAGCATCGGGTATGGATGGTGTGAAAGCTGAGATGTTGAAGGAAGGGGGTGTGACTGTACTTGAATGGTTGGTGAGATTGTTTAATGTGTGTTTTGTGTTGTCAATGGTACCAGTAGATTGGGTCTGTGCATGTATTGTACCACTATATAAGGGTAAGGGAGATGTGCATGAGTGTTGTAATTCAAGAGGTATTAGTTTGTTGAGTGTAGTTGGAAAAGTGTATGGTAGAATACTGATTAATAGGATTAAGGATAAAACAGAGAATGCAATCTTGGAAGTACAGGGTGGTTTTAGAAGAGGTAGGGGTTGTATGAATCAGATTTTTACAGTTAGGCAGATATGCGAGAAATATTTAGCAAAAGGTAAGGAGGTGTATGTTGCGTTTATGGATCTGGAGAAAGCATATGATAGAGTTGATAGGGAAGCAATGTGGAATGTGATGAGGTTATATGGAGTTGGTGGAAGGTTGTTGCAAGCAGTGAAAAGTTTCTACACAGGTAGTAAAGTATGTGTTAGAATAGGAAATGAGGTGAGCGATTGGTTTCCGGTGAGAGTGGGGCTGAGACAGGGATGTGTGATGTCGCCGTGGTTGTTTAACTTGTATGTTGATGGAGTGGTGAGAGAGGTGAATGCTAGAGTGCTTGGACGAGGATTAAAACTGGTAGGCGAGAATGATCATGAATGGGAGGTAAATCAGTTGTTGTTTGCGGATGATACTGTACTGGTAGCAGACACAGAAGAGAAGCTTGACCGACTAGTGACAGAATTTGGAAGGGTGTGTGAGAGAAGGAAGTTGAGAGTTAATGTGGGTAAGAGTAAGGTTATGAGATGTACGAGAAGGGAAGGTGGTGCAAGGTTGAATGTCATGTTGAATGGAGAGTTACTTGAGGAGGTGGATCAGTTTAAGTACTTGGGGTCTGTTGTTGCAGCAAATGGTGGAGTGGAAGCAGATGTACGTCAGAGAGTGAATGAAGGTTGCAAAGTGTTGGGGGCAGTTAAGGGAGTAGTAAAAAATAGAAGATTAGGCATGAATGTAAAGAGAGTTCTGTATGAGAAAGTGATTGTACCAACTGTGATGTATGGATCGGAGTTGTGGGGAATGAAAGTGATGGAGAGACAGAAATTGAATGTGTTTGAGATGAAGTGTCTGAGGAGTATGGCTGGTGTATCTTGAGTAGATAGGGTTAGGAACGAAGTGGTGAGGGTGAGAACGGGTGTAAGAAATGAGTTAGCGGCTAGAGTGGACATGAATGTGTTGAGGTGGTTTGGCCATGTTGAGAGAATGGAAAATGGCTGTCTGCTAAAGAAGGTGATGAATGCAAGAGTTGATGGGAGAAGTACAAGAGGAAGGCCAAGGTTTGGGTGGATGGATGGTGTGAAGAAAGCTCTGGGTGATAGGAGGATAGATGTGAGAGAGGCAAGAGAGCGTGCTAGAAATAGGAATGAATGGCGAGCGATTGTGACGCAGTTCCGGTAGGCCCTGCTGCTTCCTCCGGTGCCTTAGATGACCGCGGAGGTAGCAGCAGTAGGGGACTCAGCAGTATGAAGCTTCATCTGTGGTGGAAATGTGGGAGGTTGGGCTGTGGCACCCTAGCAGTACCAGCTGAACTCGGCTGAGTCCCTGGTTAGGCTGGAGGAACGTAGAGAGTAGAGGTCCCCTTTTTGTTTTGTTTCTTGTTGTTGTCGGCTACCCCCCAAAATTGGGGGAAGTGCCTTTGGTATATGTATGTATGTATGTATATATATATGTATATATATATATATATATATATATATATATATATATATATATATATATATATATATATATATATATATATATATATATATATATATATATATATATATATATATATATATATATATATATTATATATATTCCACCCAAAATATTATGTAATTTTTAGAGTTAGATAATATATGCAAAAACCTTAAGATTATGATCAGAAAGTGTTGAGTAATTTTTACTTATTACCTAATTAGTTCATGATAATTTAATACAATGCCAAGTATTAAAAATCCATTAACTATTTTAGCTCTCAATTCCTGTATTTCTAGCACAGATTTTGAATATAAGTTTGTCTATATATATTTTTTTGGATTTTTACATAACTAAAGTTTATATAGAATATTATCTCCTCAATAATCTACTATATCACATATATTTATTTGTAATATAATCAGAAAAAAACTCTGAAAAAAAAATGCTAAAGATTATTTTTACCTTGGGTTTCAAAAAGCAGAATAAACTAAAAAAAACAAATTATTTCCAAATATATTACTAATATTTATTTATATTAAACTTCATTCGCTAATCGGTTATGAAAAAATAACTTGATTAATTTCTTTCCTAGTAAACTAGTCACTCTTATCTACAATACATTTGATTAGCCAAACTTTAGTGAAGAGCTGGTTTACATGTAATGAAAAATACCTAGGCTATCAAAAGGATAGTAATTAAAGCCATATCCCATGACTTAGAATTAATCACAGATGCACACGCATATATATATATATATATATATATATATATATATATATATATATATATATATATATATATATATATATATATATATATATATATATATATGCATGCGTGTGCGTCTGTGATTAATTTTAAGTCATAGCATATGGCTTTAATTACTATCCTTTTGATAGCCTAGGTATTTTTCATTACAGGTAAACCAGGTCTTCACTACAGTTTGGCGAATGAAATGTATTATAAATAAGAGTGACTGATTTCTTAGGAAAGAAATTGATCATATTCTTTTATAAGCGATTATTTTAACTTATAATGAGCCAGCAAGAAACGGCTTTACTGACATGCAAACATTTGCTGAGGAAATGATGATAAGGTTTGTTTTTAAATTGGTTTACACTCTGGAACACCCTTATTAGCACAAAAATTCTCAGGTGAATGACGCATCACATTCAGACGTTGGCGAAGACACAAAAATGTGACAATCTTCTTATTCATAACTTGATATGTCAATGTTTTTTACGATAATAATAAGAATATCAAATTATAACTGAGACATTTACCTTCTAGCACATAACTCTTACTCCTGAAATCATTTAAATCTATAATGAATAATGGTATTCTCAATTTAAGGAAATTCGTTTGGCAGGCTGTCCCAAACTCGTCCTACCAACCATAACTATGCTGATGATTGTTACCTTGGTCACTTGCACAGGGAAATGACTTGAAATCCATGTGTTCTGATGAAGATAGGCAGTGTTAGCCACTTTCATAAGTAAACTCAGGTCGCTTTCTATATTATATGAAAAAATCACACCATTCTACGATAAAAATATCCATTTATAATAAGGAAACAATCATTGGACAATTTAACAACTACCATTTCTCTCTTCTCTACCTTCCTACCACACTTTTTCGACCCACGTGGTCGTCAAAAAATATACTGTATTAGTTGGGACAAGATACATCTGATGCCATCTATTGGCATTTAAGTAAAACTTGTTACGATGTAAGGGAGGGAGTTAGAGGAGTCTGCTGTAATATGCCTTTCGGAATGAAACGATGTTATTCCAAATAGTTTTTACTCACAATACATATCATATCATAAGAAAATTTAACTATATTTTAGTTTCATAAAAAGGTAATTGAAAAACACATGAAACAACTGTGTATTTACTTGTTTTTCTGACTAATTTCAATAGATGTGGCATAATCTGGTGACCCCCCACTGACCCCCAAATGTAATAGAGCGAACGATTGTTTGCTGAGGAAATATTTTTAATGATATTTATTGTGAAACTTTAAATTTTATAAGAATTGAATTGCTGCCAGACAAACAACAAACATCAAGGTCGCCTGCGTTCATTTTATACTATTTTGTGCCCAAATAGCAACAAAAATAAAGTAATAACATTCATAATGGTTGGATGGTGGGGATAATTAGTAATTTGGTACTCTACTGCTAAGGCCATCTATTGGCCATGAAACAAATTAATTGTAGAGCTTTATAATCCTTGCATTCTGGAACCTTCCAGTACGTAATTTTGTTTGAAAAAATAGCCAATTATAGCCTACTTAATTGGATGTGAATATAATTTATAGCTGCCACACAAATTTCTTCATGATTATCAATCTATGACCCTTTTCCGATTGGATAGAATTATTCACTCGAATGGAACAAAGGACGTGTGCTGCCATCTTTTGATAAAAAGAAGAAAAACTCGGATTCTAATAAAATTTGGAGAAGTTGTGATTAGACACATACTTTCAATAATTTTTCTTGCAATTATTTCGTAGGAAAATCATAATTCCACTAATACTATTTTTTTAGCCACAAAGTTATAATAATTATATTAAAGTCAGATATATTTTGAAAATATATTATAATTGATTATTCTACTTTTCAGGTGTTCGAAGGTGGGAACTAAGTGTTGGAAAAAGTCATATTTATACTGCACAATAGCTTATTGATCTAAAAGTGCAGACCTAAATCAGGGGATACTGATACATCAAAATGATACATTAAATTTAAAAAATTAGTTGACCACTGAAATAGGAGATATGATATCCCTTCCCCAAAAGCTATTAGAAATATGAATAATTAACATTATTGATACTTTTATGTTGGGACGTTTAATTCTCAATAGTAACTAATTATTATTATTATTATTATTATTATTATTATTATTATTATTATTATTATTATTAGATAAACTACAAACCTAGTTCGAAAAGCAGGATGCTATAAGTACAAGGGCTTAAGCAACAAAAAATAGTCCAGTGAGGAAATGAAATAAAAAACAAATAAACTACAAGATCAATAATGAACAAATAAAATAAAACATTTCCAGAACAGTAACAATAAAATAAAAATCTGTGAAATCTCTGGAAATAAAAAAAGAGGAAGAGAACTCTAATCAAAGACAATGGAAGACCATGGTACAAAGGCTATGGCACTACCCTCTCTCTCTCTCTCTCTCTCTCTCTCTCTCTCTCTCTCTCTCTCTCTCTCTCTCTCTAGGATATTCTAAAAGTGTATCATTCTCCGTCTTACACACACACATGTATATAAATATATGTATATATATATATATATATATATATATATATATATATATATATATATATATATATATATATATATACTTACATATATATATATATGTGTGTGTATATATACATATATATATGTATATACTGTATATATATATATATATATATATATATATATATATATATATATATATATATATATATATATATATATATATATATATATATATATATATATATACGTATATATATGTATATACTGTATATATATATATATATATATATATATATATATATATATATATATATATATATATATATATATATTATCCATGGAAATTAAAGATTAAAAACTAATATATGTACGTTATAACAGGC
>NC_090725.1:329739648-329743532 GCF_036898095.1 Palaemon carinicauda | reverse complement strand
ATATATTATATATATATATATATATATACATAGTATAGATATATGTATATTTATATATATATATATATATATATACATATATATATATATATATGTATATATATGTATCTCTATATATATTTATATGTATATACACACACACACATATATATATATATATATATATATATATATATGTATATATATATATATATATATATACATATATATATATATATATATATATATATATATATATATATATATATATATATATATATATATATATATATATATATATATATTTCGCCAATAATATTATGTACTTTGTAGAGTTATATATCATATGCAAAAAGATCAAGGTTATGATCAGCAGGGGATAACTAATTTTCCACTTATTACCTAATAGGTTCAGAATAACTTAATTTGATGTAAAATCTTAAAAATATATTTAACTATTATAGCTATTAATTCCGGTATTTCTAGCACAGATATGGAATAAAAGTTTGACTAGAAATATTTTGATGTATTTTCCCTAACTATAGCTAATATGAATTCGTGTTTCCTTTTTTATTTATTATATTAAGTATAATTATTTAAGATAAATTCAGCTTTTCCAACATACAATCTGAGAAAAACAATTGCTAAAGAATTTTGACGTGAGTTTTAATAAGCAGAATAGACTAAAAATATAAATTATTACCTAATATATTAGTCATATTTATTCTTAATAAATTTAATTCACCAACCGGTTATAAAAAGTTTGATTAATCTCTTTGTTAATATATTACTCACTTTTATTTATAATATATTTAATTCGCCAAACTTTAGTAATGGGTAGGTTTACCTGTAATGAAAAAATACCTAAATTATCAAAGGGGTAGTAAAAAAAACATCTGCTATGATTCATAATTAATCACACAGACACACACAAACACACACACATTAAGTATATATACATAAAAATATATATACTTAATATATTCTTTTAACCTATAATGAGCCAAGAAAAGACTTTACTGATATGCAAACATTCGCTGAGGAAATGATGGTAAGGTTTGTTTTTCAACTCATTTACACTCTGGAACGCCCTTATAAACAAACAAAAATTCGCAGGTGAATGGCGCAACACAGTCAGACGTTGGCGAAGACAGAAATGTGACAATCTTCTTATTCATTACTAGATATGTCTATGTTGATTACGATAAGCATAAGAATATCAAATTATAACATAAACATGTACCTTCTAGCATATAACTATTACTCCTGAAATCATTTCAATCTGTGATGATTATAGATATTTTCCTTTCATGGAAATTCATTTGGCAGCGCTGTCCCAATCTCGTCCTACCAACCATAACTATGCTGATGATTGTTACCTTGGTCACTTGCACAGGGAAATTACTTAAAATCTATGTGTTCTGATGAAGATAGGAAGTGCTAGCCACTTTCATAAGTAAACTTAGGTCGCTTTCGATATTATATTAAAAATTCACACCATTTTATCATAAAAATATCCATTTATAATAAGGAAACAGTCGTTGGACAATTTAACAACTGCCATTTCTCTCTCCTCTACCTTCCTACCACACTTTTTCGACCCACGTGGCTGTCAAATAATTTACTGTATTAGTTGAGACAAGGTACATCTGATGCCATCTATTGGCATTTAAGTAAAACTTGTTACGATGTAATGGAGGGAGTTAGAGGAGTCAGCTGTATTATGCCTTTCGGAATGCAACGATATTGTTATTCCAAATAGATTTTACCAACATTACATATCATAACATAAGAAAAATGTAACTATATTTTAGTTTAATAAAAAGGTAATTGAAAAACATGAAAAAACTGTGTATTTTCTCGTTTTTCTCACCAATTTCAGTAGATGTGGCATTATCTGGCGAACCCCCACTGACCCCCAAATGTAATTGAGCGAACGATTGTTTGCTGAGGGAATATTTTCGTGATATTTATTGTGAAACTTGTAATTTTTTAAGAATTGAATTGCTGCTAGACAAACAACAAACATCAAGGTCGCGTGCTATTGTTTCATACCATTTTGAGCTCAAATAGCAACAGAAATAAAGTTAGAAAATTTATAATGATTGGATGATGGGGATAACTAGCAATTTGGTTGCTCTACTGCTAAGGCCATCTATTGGCCAAGAAACAAAATAACTGTAGAGATTCTGGACCCTTCCATCACGTAACTTTGATTGCCGAAAATAGCCAAATATAGCCTATTTTATTACAAGTGAATATAATTTATAAATCTGACACACATTTCTCCATAATAATCAATGTATCACTGATATGATAGAATCATTCATCCGATTGGAACAAAAAGTAGAAACGCTCGGATTCTATTAAAATTAGGAGAAGTTATGATTAATTAAACATACCTTCAATACATATTTTGGCCGGGGGGGGGGGGGGGATTAATTCGTCAGAAGGTCATAATTCCAAAAATACAATTTTTTCATTTTTATTTTCAGGCTCAAAAGTATGGTAGTTATATGAAAAATACAAATATGTATTGAAGCTATATTGTTATATAAAGAGCAATTGATTGTAATCATCATGTTCTTACATAGCACATTGCTGATTATCCTACTTTACAGGTCTTCATAAGTCGAACTAAGTATTGGAAGAAATCATATATATATATATATATATATATATATATATATATATATATATATATATATATATTTATATATATATATATATATATACTACAAATGGTTTGTTGACCTAGCAGTGCAGACCTGATTAATAATTCAAGGTATACTAATATATCCAAATGATATATTAAACTTTAAAAATGAGTTAACTACTGAAATAGGAGATATGATATCCTTTTCCTAAAAGCTATAAAAAATATGTGTATTTAACGTTGTTTATATATTTCATGTTAAAGCGTTTAATTTGAAATAAAAACTCAAGTAAGAGAACTCTATCCCCAAGACAGTGAAAGACCATGGTACAAAGGCTATGGCACCACCCAAGAATAGAGGACCACTTAATTGATAATAAGGTGTCCGTAAATGTTGGTATTGTTAATAATGTCTGTTTTCTATTTAAAATCGACTAATGTTATAGGTTACTTAAGATACAAGAAATAAATGATAATTAAACTGTGCAATTATGTGTACAATGAACATTCAACAATAATCAACCTATGATATTATAACTAATAAGTTTGTTTGCGATTACTTATTATATTATTTATAATAATTTAAATATATTTTTATAATTACATATATGTTATATTTATAGCTCTCTACATAATAATAATTTTTATTCTAATTACCATTATTCTTAAATACACTATAATTTTTTTTTCTCTCAACATAGAGATGATTAAATCCATATTATTTCCTTTATTGATATTAATCATTAATTATTTAATGGTGTTTTAGGCAAATGCGTAGAGAAACAGATCGAAAATTAATTACTGAATTCAATTACATATACAAATCATTAGAGTATGAAATTCTATATAATTAAATGGTTAGCCTTTATCTATAACTAAATGTTTAATTTTGGATCTACCTGATGTGAATCTCCATTGATTATAGTATGATGAATTTTTGTGATAAACGTTATCTAATTTCCCGTACTTCATAAGATAAGTGTTTGGATATATATATATATATATATATATATATATATATATATATACATATATATATATATATATACATATATATATATATATATATATATATATATATATATATAAACACAAAAACAGTATTTTTTTCTAATTCCATACTACTTCTCTTCAAATTTATATATTTCCTTGTTTCCTTTACCCCACTGGGCTATTTTTCCATGTTGGAGCCCTTGTGCTCATATATATATATATATATATATATATATATATATATATATATATATAT
>NC_090725.1:329724648-329727148 GCF_036898095.1 Palaemon carinicauda | reverse complement strand
TAATGATATTCTTCATTCAAGGAAATTCATTTGGCAGCGCTGTCCCAAACTCGCCCCACCAACTTTAACTATGTTGATGATTGTTACCTTGGTCACTTGCACAGGGAAATGACTTAAAATCCATGTGTTCTGATGAAGATAAGCAGTGCTAGCCATTTTCATACGTAAATTCAGGTCGCTTTTGATATTATGTGAAAAATTCACACCATTTTATGATAAAAATATCCATTTATAATAAGGAAACAATTGTTGGACAATTTAACAACTGCCATTTCTCTCTCCTCTACCTTCCTACCACACTTTTTCGACCCACGTGGTCGTCAAAAAAAATATACTGTATTAGTTGGGACAAGGTACATCTGATGCCATCTATTGGCATGAAAGTAAAACTTGTTACGATGTAAGGGAGGGGGTTAGAGGAGTCTGCTGTATTATGCCTTTCGGAATGCAACGATATTGTTATTCCAAATAGTTTTTACTAACAATACATATCATACCATAAGAAAATTTAACTATATTTTAGTTTCATAAAAAGGTAATTGAAAAACATATCAAACAACTGTGTATTTACTTGTTTTTCTGACTAATTTCAGTAGATGTGGCATTATCTGGCGACCCCCACTGACCCCCAGTGTAATTGAGCGAACGATTGTTCGCTGAGGAAATATTTTTATGACATTTATTGTGAAACTTGTAATTTTATAAGAATTGAATTGCTGCTAGACAAACAACAAACATCAAGGTCGCGTGCTATTGTTTTATACCATTTTGTACTCAAATAGCAACAGAAATAAAGTTATAAAATTTATAATGATTGGAGGATGGGGATAATTAGCAATTTGGTGCTCTACTGCTAAGGCCATCTATTGGCCAAGAAACAAAATAATTGTAGAGATCTTCAATCCTTGGATTCTGAACCCTTCCATCACGTAACTTTGATTGCCGAAAATACCCAAATATAGCCTACTTTATTAGAAGTGAATATAATTAATAAATCTGGCACACATTTCTCCATAATAATCAATGTATCACCGATATGATAGAATCATTCATCCAATTGGAACTAAAAGTAGAAACGCTCGGACTCTATTAAAATTAGGAAAAGTTGTGATTAATTAAACATACCTTCAATACATATTTTGGCCGGGGGGGGGGGGGGATTAATTCGTCAGAAGGTCATAATTCCAAAAAATACAATTTTTTCATTTTATTTTCAGGCTCAAAAGTATGGTAATTATATGAAAAATACAAATATGTATTGAAGCTATATTGTTATATAAAGAGCAATTGATTGTAATCATCATGTTCTTATATAGCACCTTGTTGATTATCCTACTTTACAGGTCTTCATAAGTCGGAACTAAGTATTGGAAGAAATCATATATATATATACATATATATATATATATATATATATATATATATATATATATATATATATATATATATATATATATACTACAAATGGTTTGTTGACCTAGCAGTGCAGACCTGATTAATAATTCAAGGTATACTAATATATCCAAATGATATATCAAACTTTAAAAATGAGTTAACTACTGAAATAGGAGATATAATATCCTTTCCCTAAAATATGTGTATTTAACGTTGTTTATATATTTCATGTTAAAGCGTTTAATTTGAAATAACAACACAATATTATTATTATTATTATTATTATTATTATTATTATTATTATTATTATTATTATTATTATTATTATCATCTACACAACAACGCTAGATGGAAAAGGAGGATGCTATAAGGTCAAAAGTTCCACCAGGGAAAATAGCCCATTGAGGAAAGCAAACAAGAAAATGAATAAACTAAAATATCAATAATGGACAATTAAAATAAAATATTTCAAGAACAGTAACAACAATAAATATAAAATATATAAAATCTGTAAAAAACTAAAAGCAGAGAAAGATAAATTGTGTGCCCGATTGTACCCTCAAGTAAGAGAACTCTAACCAAAGACAGTGGAAGACCATGGTACAGAGGCTTTGGCACTACCCAAGAGTAGAGGACCACTTAATTGATAATATTGTATCCGTAAATGTTGTTATTGTTAATAATGTCTTTTTTCTATTTAAAATCGACTAATTCTATACGTTACTTAAGATACAAGAAATAAAGGATAATTAAACTGTACGTTTATATGTACAATGAACATTCAACAATAATCAGCCAGATGATATGCTAATGAATAAGTTTGTTTTATATTACTTACTCTATTATTTAAAATAATTGAAATATATTTTTATAATTATATATAGCTTATATTCTTAGCTCTCTATATTAATAATAATTCTTATTTTAATTACCATTATTTTTAAATACACTATAATTTTTTTCTCTCAACATATAGACGATTAAATCCATATTGTTTCATTTATTGATATTAATAATTAATTAATTATTGGTATTTTAGGCAAACACATAGAGAAACAGATCAGAAATTAATTACTGAATTCAATTACATATACAAATCATTGGG
>NC_090725.1:329714648-329717148 GCF_036898095.1 Palaemon carinicauda | reverse complement strand
ATATATATATATATATATATATATATATATATATATATATATTCACACATATATATGCATATGTGATTGTTTGTATATATATGTTTGATGTATACGAGTTAAACATTGAAATTCGTTATTCATTGCCCTTTATATAGATCTCTTACTATTTGATTTCTATCGTCGATTTCGAAAGCAATCAACTTGAAAATATTCCATCACCTAAAGTAATAGGTAATTCCCCTGAAGTCTCACTCTTTGGTGATACAATGATGAATTGTCAATGGAAACTTAGTATACTATAAAAAGGAGTATAGAATAGGCAGTAGGTTGGACAAGGCACCAGCCACCTGTTGGGATACTACCACTAGAGAGTTATTGGGTTCTTTGGCTGTGCCAGATAGTACTACATTGCATTCTTCTCTGGTTATGGCATAATTTCTTCAGTAGCGAATGTCTGGCCCTCTTTGGTCCAAGCTTGGTGGAGAGGGGCTTGGGCACTGATTGTATGTATATATTGTGTCTCTAGGGCATTGTCCTGCTTCATAAGGCAATGGCACTGTCTATTGCCTCTGCCATTCATGAGCGGATTTTAAACCTTTAAAATGTAATGAATGGGTGGTGTTGGAAATGCATGTGAGAATGAATCAACTGGAAATATAAAGATATGACATTAATCATTCTCAAACTAACCAAACAAATAAGAACGAGAGTAAATCACTCTAAGAAAATAAATATATCACGACCAAGGAAATGTTTCTCTTTGGGGGATGAACATAAATTTGGCCTTTTGTGACATTGAACCAAATGGATTTCCTCTCCAAGTCGAATCACAAACACCACAATGTCGCCCATGGAGGCTCCCAAGAAGTCTAAAACAACAAATATACCGTATTTTTTTATATTTTAGGTAAAAGTCTTTTAGTTGTTTTGTTAGATCAGATGGCATAGTTAAAGGTTCGTTATACCTTTTTTAATTTGTTTTAAAAAAAATTCTAAAATACTTGGGTCTCCAACAGGGTCTCCAACAGGTTCTCCATCACTTCATACAAAACCTGGTCTACAACACTAATTTTTCATCGATCTCTTCAACACTTTGTGTCCATCAAACTTCCTTCAACAGATAATGTCAAAACAATAATCATCTATAACTGTCACCAACAATCATGTTAGTCTTTTCCATAATTTCCAATACATCCTCTCAGTGTAATCTCTAAAATTGGAATTAATAGCTCAAATAAGTATTTTGTATATCATCACTGTTCATTTTTCTTCTTCTTCTCTCCCAAAGTTATCCCTACATTAAGGGGTCGGTTGCCCGGTGCGCCCTCTCCAATGCTCTTCCAACAAACCTCTTCTCTCCATATCATCCTTCATTTTATCTCGTCATATAATACATTAAGGGGTCGTTTGCCTGATGCGCCCTCTCTAATGCCTTCGATCAAAGGTATCCTCTTCCACTAAACCTTTTCTCTCCATATCATCCTTCACTTTATCTAGTCATCTAATTCCCCGCCTACCACTTGATCTTCTCTCCCTAACACGCATAAAAACATGGCATATATTTGACTAATTATTTATCGGTATAAATATGGTATAACAAATAGGGCAAAAAAGATAAAAATGTATGTAGAGATGTTCCTCTCTAAGCCGTCCTCACTCCCTCCCCAACTCCATCCTAAACACGTGTCAACACCATCTCAGTCATGACTCTCTCATAACCTCTGTAATATTAACTAAGCCTGTAAGTCCTTTTATTTTATCTTTTTCAAGTCATTTTAATAACTCACTTCAGTATTCTCCTTCATGTTCTCCTTGGCTTGATATTTATGGAAAATATCATTGAATACGTTTGAATAATTGGGTAAGTTTTGTTTTTCGTTGCTCGACTTTAAAAGAATATCTTCCATTTGTGTCCTAAAAGTAGAAATGTTAGAAATGTATGAAATCAAAATTAAAGAATAAATCAAGATAAATGTTTATTAATAATTTGACAAACTAATTTTTCAGTTCACGGCACAAATTACGGAATCCAATAAACTCCTGGCAATTAACTCTTAATTAGTTAATCATTAGAGCTGAAAAATATGCTAATTGCTTCATACTCCAAGATATTTGAAAAACCATTAGAGCTGACTTTCGAAAAGGATCCTGCCTCGATATTAGATGGTACTAATTATCTATCAAAATATATCTATCTCCTGAACCTGTTTTAAAACACTATAATAATAATTTCTCCTAATATTAATATAAATAGTCCACTCTAGGACAAAGGACTTAGCCAAATCCTTATTCGTGTCTGGGAGATTTGGTCAATTTTCATCTCCACTTTAGCCAATACGGATTGTTAATGGTGGGAGACTTTTGTCTGATATCTCACAGCAAACCATCCTAGTATGAGTGGCCCTGACTAGTACAGCTATACTGATCAAGGCGAGACGCCAACAGTTTACCACGTTCAAGTATCCACACTCTATAATAACGAGATTAATTGGATAGAATTAGAATAATGTAATCATTA
>NC_090725.1:329712592-329714148 GCF_036898095.1 Palaemon carinicauda | reverse complement strand
TTTTTTATTTCAATAATAATAACAAAAATAATTATTGAAACCTGAATGTACTTGCAATTCAAAATTTCACACTATCCTTCTGGTCCTAAAGTTAATATATTTTATACGATTATCTTCTTTATATATATATATATATATATATATATATATACTATATATATATATATATATATATATATATATATATATATATATATATATATATATATATATATAAATATATATATATATATATATATATAATATATATATATATATATATATATAGATAGAGATAGAGAGAGAGAGAGAGAGAGAGAGAGAGAGAGAGAGAGAGAGAGAGAGAGAGAGAGAGAGAGAGAGAGAGAGAGTATATCTTCCTGAGTGGGACTATTTTATCGTGGTGAAAAGGTTTGCGTATCGCCATGATCAGCAAAGCTGTACTAGTCAGGGATAGTGGTCTAGACTAATTTTCACTGTATCTAAGAACAATAACAACCATAAACAAATAGATATAAAGACACGTCGAGAAAACTTGAGAGGCTTCCGCGAGATTAGTCATTAAGTCTTAATGTGAATCAATGATTAATGTTGGTAATCATTTAATTAATTAATTACTTTAAAAGTTAATGATGTATCTCTGCGGAGTTTCTCTATAAATTGAATTAGTGTTGTGTAGGTCTTCGGATAGTTAGCTACTCCGGTACCGATTGCTTTACTTATTTACTTAGCTGGAGAGAGAGAGAGAGAGAGAGAGAGAGAGAGAGAGAGAGAGAGAGAGAGAGAGAGAGAGAATCGGATACAAATGTAATAAGTTTTATTTAAAGCCTTTCGTCCAAAAAAAAGGAATAAAGATTAAACATTTTGAAGGAGTGATTTACTGCACATAGGAATAATTCATATTTTGATAATTTCAATAGTTACAGTTACCTAAAAACAGCTGAATAGTGAAGATAGAATATAATTTTTAAAATAGTTATATTTTCTTGTGAGTCAGGTGAATACTGAAGAAAAGTAGATTATTTCCAAAATAATTATCCTTTTCTTCTAAAAAAAAAAAAAGCTAAATGCTAAATAAAAGTAAATAATTTCCAAGCTAATTAATTTTTTCTTACAAAAGATGTTAATTCCAAAGAAAAGTATATAATTTCTGAAATAATATTTTTTTTTTCAAACACTTGAAGTTTAAAGAAAAGTATATCATAGCTAAAATATTTTTTGGGTTATAAATTTAATCTTTAATGCGTGAGTTAATACCACAGTTATCTTTGACTTATATAAGAAGAGATATATTTTTCAAAATGAAAAACTTCAAACAACCACTTACCAGAGCCGTATTCGTCGACGTAATTCCCGTAATTACATTTGGATTGGATACATTCTAACCTTTAGCATTGCAAAACAGGAGGAGAGTTCGTAATTGCTGCAGATTGCTTTTGTTCTTCACTTAAATATTTTCGACCAAAGTCTGAACACTTTCGTTTACAGATGCTTAACAAAAAGGTTTCAATTGGCCTAAATGATCACTAATTTCACCAGATCCAAAGCCAGGTCTCTCGGGAAAAGAAATTTTCGTT
>NC_090725.1:329690092-329702592 GCF_036898095.1 Palaemon carinicauda | reverse complement strand
TGTTACCTTGGTCACTTGCACAGGGAAATGACTTGAAATTCATGTGTTCTGATGAAGAAATGAAACACTAAACACTTTCAAAAGTAAAGTCTTGTCGCTCTTCATATTATATATAAAATTCACACCATCTTCTGATAAAAATATCCATTCATAATAAGGAAACAATCATTGGACAATTCACCAACTACCAATTCTTTAGCCACTACCTTCCTAGCGCATTTCTTTGACCCACGTGGTCATCAAAAAATATACTGTATTTTCTGGGACAAGGTACATCTGATGCCATCTATTGACATTTAAGTAAAACTTGTTACGATGTAAGGGAGGGAGTTAGAGGAGTCTGCTGTATTATGCCGATCGGAATGCAACGATATTGTTATTCCAAATAGTTTTTACCAACATTAAATATCATAACATTAGAAAATTTAATTATATTTTACTTTCATAAAAAGGTTATTGAAAAACATATCAAACAACTGTGTATTTGCTTATTTTTCTGACTAATTTCAGTAGATGTGGCATTACCTGATGACCCCCCACTGACCCCCAAATGTAATTGAGCGAACGATTGTTTGCTGAGGAAATATTTTCGTGATATTTATAGTGAAACTTGTAATTCTATAAGAATTGAATTGCTGCCAGACAAAAAACAAACATCAAGGTCGCCTGTGTTTATTTTATACCATATTGTGCCGAAATAGCAACAGAAATAAAGTAATAAAATTTATAATGATTGGACGATGGGGATAATTAGCAATTTGGTACTCTACTGCTAAGGCCATCTATTGGCCATGAAACAAATTAATTGTAGAGCTTTTTAATCCTTGCATTCTGGAACCTTCCAGTACGTAATTTTGATTGAAAAATAGCCAGATATAGCCTACTTAATTAGTAATGGATATAATTTATGTCATCCACACAAGTTTCTCCATAATTATCAATCTATAACCCTTTTCCGATTAGATAGAATCATCCACATGAATGGAACAAAGGACGTGTGCTGCCATCTTTTGACAAAAAGTAGAAAAACTCGAATTTTATTAAAATTTGGAGAAGTTGTGATTAATTAAACATACTTTCGATATTTATTATTTTAAAATTTGCAATTAATTCGTCAGAAGATCATAATTCCATTTCTACTATTTTTCTTTAGATTTTTAGGCTCAAAGGTATGGTAATTATATGAAAAATACAAATATGTATTGACAATATATTGTTATGTATAGAACGACTGATCATATTAATCATGTTTTTTTTATTGCACCTTGCTGTGTATCCTACTTTTATGGTCTTAGAAGGTGGGAAATAACTGTTGGAAGAAATCATATTTAAACATGTGGTTTATCAATAATGCAAGGGATATGGGTATATAGAAATTTATATTAACTTTTCAAGATGAGGTAATTAATTCAAATAGGAGATATGATATCCTTTCCCCGAAAGCTATTAGAATTATGGTTATTCAACATTTTTTATATATTTCATGTTGGGGCGTTTAATTCTAAATAGAAACTAATTATTATTATTATTATTATTATTATTATTATTATTATTATTATTATTATTATTATTATTATTATTATTATTAGATAAACTAAAAACTTAGTTGGAAAAGCAGAATGTTATTATTATTATTATTATTATTATTATTATTATTATTATTATTATTATTATTATTGGATAAACTAAAAACTTAGTTGTAAAAACAGAATGTTATTATTTTTATTATTATTATTATTATTATTATTATTATTATTATTATTATTATTATTATTATTATTATTATTATTATCTAAACTATAACTCTAAATATAAAAGCAGGAGGCTAGAAGTACAGTAAAAACAATAAAAATAAAATCTATATACAAAAAAAAGAGGAAGAGAAATTGTGTGCCCGAGTTTACCTTCAATTAAGAGAACTCTATTCCAAGACAGTGAAAGACCATGGTACAGAGGCTTTTGCGCTACCCAAGAGTAGAGGACTGCTTAATTGATAATAGTGTGGCCCTGAATGTGGGTATTATTGATAATATCTTTTTTATTTAAAATTGTAGGTTACTTAATATACAAGAAATAAATGACAATTAAACTATACGTTTATATGTACAATGAACATCGTAAAATAATTAATCTATATATGCCAATTAAAACGTTTGCTTTCAATTACTTGCTATGTCATTTTTAATAATTAAAGCCTTTTTTTAATTAAAGATACCTTATATTCACACCTCTCTATAATGATATTTTTTCATTTATTTGCCCATATTTTTAAATTCACTATATATTTTCTTCTCTCTCTCAACATGTAGATGATTAAATCCATAATGTTTTTTCCTATAATGATATTGATAATTAGATAATTGAAATATACTTTCATAGTTACACATATCTTATATTCATAGCTCTCTATATTAATAATAATTATTAATTTTAATTACCATTATTTTTAAATGTACTATATTTCTTTTTTCTCTCTCAACATATAGATGATTAAATCCATACTTTTTCATCTATTGATATTGATAATTATTTAATTAATGATATTTTAGACAAACGCGTAGAGAAACAGATCGGGAATTAATAATTGAATTCAATTATATATACAAATCATTAAGGTATGAAATACTTTATAACTAAATTGTTAGCCTTTATCTATAACTAAATGTTTAATTTTAGATCTACTTGATGTAAATCTTCATTGATTACAGTATAATGCATTTTTCTGATAAAGGTTATCTAATTTCCGGTATTTCATAAAGATAAGTGTTTGGATAAATATATATATATATAACGGATTTTGAGCGAAGCGAAAAATCTATATTTGGGTGAATGGCCATGTCGTCCTGATGGAAGTTCCCATAGGGTAGCTTCCTAGGGTATATTACAACTACGGCGATATTCCCAGAGAATTTACCTTAAGGTACCAGAATTCTAACTCCTGGAGCGAGTATCCCTCGTGAAAGGGATATCGCGACATATCAGAGGACGTATTCTAGACACGTCACATGGCAATCTACGACCTGAACAGAGATTTCGTCTCATAGGAGGGAGATTGACGAGATACGAATTCGGGAAAGAAAAAGGGGAGCTGCTCCCAAGGCTTCCCTATCCCCCGATTCGTATGGGTGCCTGGCGCCAATCCTGGCGCCATCTGTATTCCTTGTAGCGTACACGAGGTGCTACAGATACTGTATGTAGGGAGGGGTCCTACAGCCCTTTCTTAGAAAGGCAAGGGCGGGTCCATCAGGACGACATGGCCATCTCACCCAAAAATAGATTTTTCGCTTCGCTCAAAATCCGTTTTTTGGGCTCAAGCCATGTCGTCCTGATGGAAGTGTACCAGAGCATTACTGTATCTGTGGATTCTCAGAACGTGCCGTACTCCCCGGAGGTAATTTTTTCCCGGTCGACTAGACCTAGAGACCTAAGATGTTACCGTTATACATCTTTTCAACTAACTATAAACTATGTTAGAGCTTCCTGCCCCCTACAGGGAAGAGTCCTACTAGACTCTGGAAAAGTCTCGAAGAGTACATATATCTATGTATGAATACCAGGCAAGCTAATATAGTGGTCTCGCCCTATATTAAGTAAAGCATAGTTTGTAAAGGACCACTGCGTCAATATGAAATATCGACCAGTTTTCCGCACAATACTTGTATTGGACAAAGGTTTTATATCCGCATAGGAGGAAAACCAATGCAACATAGCTTGCATAAAGGAACAATTCTATTAGAATTATCCCAGATAAGGTACATAGAATGAATGCTCAATTATACCAATAAATTGACACAGGTGAAGGAGACGCAAGGTTCTCAAGAACCAGATTATTGACAGGCAATAAATAGACAGGTTAACCACAATTATATATATATATATATATATATATATATATATATATATATATATATATATATATATATATATATATATATATATATATATATATATATATATATATATATATATATATATATATATATATATATATATATATATATATATATATAAGAAGAGGATAACCCAAAACTTTAAGCATAAGTATGATAGTAAACAGAGCTTGTTTGTCTGAAAGATATCATAAACAGAGCTTGTTTGTCTGAAAGAAAAAACATTAGATGCCACTTTTAAGATACCGAGGTATCAAAGTCATAAAAGCCTGTATTACAAATCAATGACATTAGCGTTAGAAACGCTCGGCACACATGTCTACACTTATGCTAGGTTCACCTTCGGAAATGGAACAGTCTGGATGGGCAACACAGTGCCCTCACTTAGTTTGTAGTACAGTATGTAACTACACACTCACCCTGGAATTAATCGTCCCAATTAAGACCACTGTTCCTCGCAGAGTTAAACAGTAGGGTTAACACTGCGACCCACTGCTACCACAGATCTGTTTTAGTTCCTCTACTTGCTTCGCATAGTGGCGAAAGAACACTCTGGAAGACTTCCAGCCAGTGTATGAACGGAGATGTTCAAAATCCATACAATTAAAGAAATTTAAGAATGAGGCAACTTTCCTCGGATCGTGACCTGCGGGTGTATTGTCAGGATCCGCTCTGCGAATAAAATATGTGATTTTCGCTCTGAGTTGATTCAGAGATAAATTTGAGCCTGATGTTTCTCCTCTGAATAGTTGACCACCCTTGAAGTCTGAAGTTCTATGAAGATAGACCTTTAGGCATTCTACTGGACATAGAGATGCATCTTCTTTCAGAGGGCAGATTCTCCAGGGACCCCACCTGTTGGTGGGTAACTCATTCTTGGCGAGAAACGTAGGATCTGGAAACAGGTTCAGTTCTCCCCCATCCAGGAACTGAACACGACCTGCCTCTCTCGAGAGGGCTACAATCTCACTAACCCTGGCCCCGGACGCGAGTGCAAATAGGAAAATAACTTTTTGTGTCAAATCCTTTAACGCACACTCTTCATTGCTCAACAGAGAAGCGAAATGAAGAACTTGTTTAAAGACCATGAAATGGGCTTTGGAGGTGCTGAAGGTCTGAGCCTAGCACAGGCTTTCGGGACTTTATTAAAGATCTCGTTACCTAGGTCGACCTGGAAGGCATATAGAATGGGTCTTGTCAAAGCAGACTTACACGCTGAAATCGTGTTCGCTGCCAACCCTTGACCATGGAGGTGGGGAAAAAGGATAAGCAGAAGTCTGTCAAGATCTCCTGCGGAATCTTCGCCTTGACAAAAGCCCACCCATTTTCTCCAAGATGACTCATATTGCCTTCTAGTAGATTTGCATTTATATTCCTCAAGGAAGTCTATACTGGCTTTCGAAATCCCGAAACGCTTTCTCACCGCTAGGGAGAGAAAATCATGAACTGCAGGGTCCGGGTTTTCTGTAATGAAGCGCAGACAGTTGACTTCTGGACTCGCTGGGTCAGAACTGGATCTGGTAGTGGTACAAACTTCAGCTACGGTTCCAATGCCAGGAGGAACCACACGCTGTTCGGCCACTTGTGGGCCACTATTGCCGCTACCCTTTGAAGGATCTCAGTTTGTTGAGGACCCTCAACAGAAGGTTGTGAGGAGGGAACAGATAAATCTTGGACCATCTGTTCCAGTCGAGGGACATCGCGTCCACTGCTTCCGCTAAGGGGTCCTCGTACGGGGCACGTACAGGGGCAACTTCTTGTTGTCTTTCGTCGCAAAGAGGTCTATCTGCAGTTCTGGGACTGATTCAGAATGAAGGAGAATGATCCTGCGTCTAAGGACCATTCCGACTCTATCGGTGTGAACCTGGATAGAGCGTCCGCTGTCACATTGCGGACTCCTTGAAGGTGAACTGCCGACAGGTACCACTTCTTCTTTTCCGCCAATCGGAAGACGGCCAACATCACCTGGTTGAGAGGTGGTGACCTTGATCCTTGTCGATTCAAGTATCTTACAACTACCTCGCTGTCTATTATCACTTTATGTGGAACGAATGACGCGGGGAGATTTTCTTTAAGGTAAGGAGCACTGCCCTAGCTTCTAGAAAGTTTTATGAGAAAGGTCTTGAATAGCCTGGACCAAGTCCCCTGGACTTTTTTCCGATGAGAGTGACCTCCCCATCCCTCCTTTGAGGCGTCTGAGTGAATCGTCACCGACGGGGGACGTGGCTGAAGAAGAACCTGACTTCTTTAGATGTCTGGCTTGGGACCAAGGCCTGAGAAGAGTACTTAGCCGAAGCGGCTGGTCTTCTCAGATCTCTTCACGCGTTTGATGCATAACTTCTCCAAACTCCGATTGCATCCTTTAGCTGTGCTCTTAGCACTGGGTCTGTCATCGAAGCAAACTGGAGAGAGCGCAGTACTCTCTCCTGCTCGTGTCTTGATATCCTTTCGGAATCTTGAAGTCTCTTGACAGAACCCGCTATCTCCTTCCTTTTCTTCGCCGGGGTGGAGAAACGGTGTGACAAAAGGTCCTACTGGAACTTTTGAGATGGAGAAAGTCAAGACTTTTTCTGTTGATCTTGAAGCCTAGGTACTCTAGGAACTGGATCACTTGACTGGAAGCTTGCAAGCATTCTGTCTCTGATGCTGCCCACACCAACCAGTCGTCCAGGTAGGCTACTACCTGAATTCCCTTTAGGCGAAATTGTTTGAGAGCTACGCTCGCAAGCTTCGTAAAAATCCTTGGGGCTATGTTTAGCCCGAATGGCATGGCTCCGAAGGCGTATAGTCTTCGTTGTAGCCTGAACCCTAGGTAGGGGGAGAGTCGATGGCTAATTGGAATGTGCCAGTAGGCGTCTGACAAGTCTATAGAGACGGAATATGCCCTCTTGGGCAGTAAGGTCCTTATGTGTTGCAGTGTTAGCATTTTGAATTTGCAATTCACTATGAACTTGTTAAGTGGCGACAAGTCCAGAATGACTCTGAGCTTTTCCGAGTCTTTCTTGGGAACACAAAACAGCCTCCCTTAGAAATTGATGGACTTCACCCTTTTTCTCCAACCGTTCTTGAACGTACTCCTCCATAACGGGGGTGGAGTGCTGTACCAGCTCCCGCCCAGTCCATTCTTGAGTAGGCTGTGGGCCCAGGGATCGAAGGTCCACCGATCCCGAAATTTCAGAAGTCTCCCTCCTACCGGTATCACCTCACTTGGACTGCCGTCCTGAGGTCTTGCCTTCCTGACCACGACCACCCCTGAATCCCCTTCCCCTTGAGGGGCGTCTAGACGAGCCTCTGGCTGCTCCTCTAGGCTTTGCTCGAAAGGAAGTAGACTGCCCTTCGAACGCTGGGGTGAATGCCGTGGACTGTGTCGACACGGCCTGGGGTACCCACTGAAAGGTGGTCGGGGTTTGTGCCACGATCTGGGGCACTGGGGGCAATGGTAATTGCAGTTGCTGTTGCTGTCTAAGAGACTTGGCTGGCCGAGACGGTAGCCTAGTCCTCATAGTCTTCCTCTTTGGTTGAGGACCCTCATCCGGGGAAGACTTTCTTTTGATAGCCAGGCCCCACTTCTGGAGAAGGTTTCTATTCTCCAAGGCTTTATCAAAAACTTCTTTGACCAAGTCGGTAGGGAAAAAAGGTCTTTTCCCCAAATGTTGGAGGAGATTAGTTTCTTTAGCTCGTGCCTCACCGTAGCCGAGGTAAACACGAACTCCCTACAAGCTCTCCTTGCCTTGACGAAGCCATAAAGGTCCTTCGTCACTGTGGCCAGATGAGGCTTGGCCACTACCATGAACATTTCATGGACCTTTGGGTCACTTGCCATCGTCTCGAGAGTAGTGTGAAGAGACATTGAGGCAGTCAGTCTTTCTTTTGTATCGAACTCACTTCACAAAAGAAAGTCAGACAGCTTAGGGAGGTCCTTGCCGAACTGACGTCCGGCAATATCAGCCTCTAACTTTCCCACTGAGAACGTAAGATGGACGTCCTTCCAGTCTTTGTGGTCCATAGGCAGGGCCAGCGACAAGGGTTTACACTCCTCTAGGGAGGGGCAAGACTTGCCGGCCTCGATTGCTTTTAGTACAGCCAGAAACCTTTCTGTAAAAAGGGGGAAGGCTCTAGTAGGCGAGGACACAAAGGAAGGGAGCTTCCTATTCAATGCAGCTACCTTTGAGTTAGAGAAGCCCCTCTCTTTCATCGAGGATGAAAGTAGAGCTTGAGCCTTAGCATGGTCCATCACTATGACCTCCATCGGCTCTGTCTCCTCCTTTGAAGCTGGTTCCTTCCTCAGCCGGACATAACAGTCCGGATATGATGCCTTGCTGGGCCAGAATTCCACCCTCCAGGGGAACTGAGCCCAGCTTATCCGAGATGACGATCTTTCCAGTCGTCATCGGCATGTGCTCAGCATACCTCCATGGGTTAGCATCTGAGCACAAGGGAAGGTCTTTCACATTGAGCTTTTTCTGGGGCCCATGAGATTCTGCAAGGCACTGCATTCGCAGTTCCATTGCAGCCGCCTTCTCCTGATTCTCCTTCTGCATTTGTTGGATCATTCCAACAACAGAAGAGAGGGCCTGTCCCAGCTCTACTGGGAGACCGGCCGATGTAGAGGGGCTTGAACTTCATCCTGGGCTTCTGCCAGGAGGTCTTCCTCCTGACACCCGTCCACATCAGATATCCTGTCATTTAGCTGGATGTCTTGCATCGCGACCGCGACTTCAGCATCCACCTGGATCTGAACTTAGGGGATCTCCTCTTGAGGCTGGGGAATCACTGCATCAGCTGATGCCTTAGGGAAAAAATACGCCCTCATCTTCTCACTTGGAAGATAAGGGCCAGAAGTGTTCTTTTGGAAGCCCCTTACCCAGGTACGAAGCTTCTTCCTAGCTATTTAAATGTCTCATTAATCAGGTTAGTGCACACAGTACATACCTGAGGGTCCCAATACCGGAGATCATCCTTGGAGACAGCGTATGCTGCGTGTCTCCTACAAAACTCATGTCCGCAGAGGTTCTTGCTGCTGACATTGCAGAAAGCACTTCCCCACTTCGGAGTGTCCTTCTGTAAAGAGAAGAAATTTCCATGAGTATCAAGTGAACTATGTATCACTGGATATGCATAGTATAGCATAACAATTCAGAAAGGAAAGACACACACTTGTGTTTCCCTCACAACCCATTGTCGCAGCCTTCCAGATAATAAAATCAAAATGGTTTATCTCTACTAGAGTAACCAATGCAAGGTTTCCAGAGGAAACAGGTGGAGCTCACACCTAGGCAATGATTTTAAAATCCTGGATAATAGACAGGGAAGAACTCTGCTTCCTATCTGAGGGCAGCAGCAAAGGGCTGTGCAAGAAAGCACAATAGTGTTAGAAGATACAGTGCTGTACCTAAACCTTTACTATAGTTTTCTTCTTACTGTATATGCTACACAGAAGAATACTAGTACAGTATAGGAGGATGTGTGCCGGCCTGCCTTTGCCGGACGGCACACACCACAACTAGCTTTAAAGTATACTACTTAACAGCTATAGGGCGGCAGCAATCTGGTTCAAATGCCTGTGCCGGTCGGCAGCAGCTGCCGGCCGGCAACAGCCAGTGTTGGCCGGCAATGACTGCCGGCCAGCAACTACACAAGGTAGTACCCAGCTGCCGGCCACACTCTTGGTGACCGGCAGACAAGGACTGACATAAGCCGGCCGGCAAAGGTACAAGACCGATGCCAGCCGGCAGCAAAAGAACCAGAAGACTACACCTGCCCGGCTGCCGGCCTCATAGGCCGGCAGCCGGGACAGGTACAGCACTAGAAGAAAATAGAATGGATGCCGGGATAAGAGTGTACACAACCCCCCAAGCCCGGCAACCGAAAGAGTGCATATAAGGAAGGTGAGAAACTTAATTCAGGCTTCCTTGACCAATGCCGTCCGGCTCTGCCGGCAGGCATGGATGAGGGACCAAGAGAGGTCCGGGCAGCACTCGAAAACATAAGACCCTTGCCGGCCAGCATCTCTGCCGTCCGGCAATGGGCTTAGTCAATTCCACATCCCAACCTATACTAGGTCCAGAAGTAGAATGACGTACAGTACAGTAATACCCCTGCCGGCCAGCTCTGCCGGCCGGCAAGGTACAGTACAGTAATGGCTAGGCCATTACGGAGATAGAGGGGGAAGGGACAAGAGGGTCCTGCCAACCTTGCTTTAGTGACAGATCACCCGCAGCCAAGAACTTTGTCTTAGCCTAAGGGAGATCTAAGGGAAAGGGCTAGCAATACTTGCCAGCTTCCAGAGCACCAAAGCAAGGAAGGCATTGCTACTCCCAAGGGAAGATTTTATCCTCCCCCGAGAACAGCAACAGGACTTAGTCTGGTCGATCACAAAAGAAGGAATCATAACTTACAGAAACCTTCGGTAGTGACCTAAGGGAGCTAAGCTCTCTTTGTAAGTGTTAGGTCAGCGAGGGGGACTCTGCCCCAAGCCAGACAACACGGACTCAGACTAAAAACTCTGTTGTTCTGTCCCTCTTTGAACCAGACTTTGCTGGAACAGGAAGGTACAGTAACACCCTAGTATAGTTTTATCGAAAATAAATTCGGAAAAAACCACTTAGGGATAAGCCCAAGGCTTAAACAGAGGGAAAGGGATTGCATACCTTCTCCGAAGAAAAGAAAGCAACCGGGGAGTATGATAAAGTATACTAAGGCTCCATAAGCAATTAGCCTAGGCACCAAGAGAATCGATTACCTAATTCACCGAAACTCTCACGTATACAATCTTGGAAATATTCCACACAGTCTAAAATGTATAAAATATAGCCTAAAGCTTCAATAAAATTTTAATTACACTCGGAAAAACCAAAATCATGCATTAAGTACTAGGACCAAACGACTAGGCTACATGGCCTAGCGTAGGCCAGAATGGCGAATACTTCGCCAAATAATACTAAGCACGAAAGGAAATCCTATGTAAAGCTAAATAGCAAAAATTTATTAAGCAAAACAACCAGGAATGTCACTCTGACTAACTAATTTATACCTAGCGAGTGACAGTGTCCAGGACACCTCTGGTAGGCTACGGCTCTTGTGTCAAAGATTAATCCTTTTAATCACTCAAAATTTTACCAAGAGCCTACATTTATACATAACAGACACTATACTCAACTTATCCGAGGCCAACGAAGACGGAGAAGCCATGAAAAGCTGAATAAATCCAAGATTTGCGAGAAAAACAGGAAAAAACACCGAGTTGTTAAGCTACGCAAAAAGGAATACAGATGGCGCCAGGATTGGCGCCAGGCACGCATACGAATCGGGGGATAGAGAAGCCTTGGGAGGAGCTCCCCTTTTTCTTTCCCGAATTCGTATCTCGTCAATCTCCCTCCTACGAGACGAAATCTCTGTTCAGGTCGTAGATTGCCATGTGACGTGTCTAGAATACGTCCTCTGATATGTCGCGATATCCCTTTCACGAGGGATACTCGCTCCAGGAGTTAGAATTCTGGTACCTTAAGGTAAATTCTCTGGGAATATCGCCGTAGTTGTAATATACCCTAGGAAGCTACCCTATAGGAACTTCCATCAGGACGACATGGCTTGAGCCCAAAAAAATATATATATATATATATATATATGTAAATATATATATATATATATATATATGTAAATATGTATATATATATATATATATAGATAGATAGATAGATAGATAGATATATATATATATATATATATATGTTTGTATTTATATATATATATACATATACATATATATATATATATATATACATATATATATATATATATATATGTGTGTGTATTTATATATATATATATATATATACATATATATATATATATATATATAACATAAAGTACTTTTTTTCAAATTTTACACTACTTCTCTTCAAGTTTACTTATATATAAATATATATATATATATATATATGTATGTATATATATATATATACATATATATATATATATATATGTATATATATATATATATATATACATATATATATCGATATATATATCGATATATATATATATATATATATATAAGTACTTTGCAAAATGGGAGTGGGTGGGTGTTTATCTATCTAACTATCTACTCATCATTTTTGACGGATTGCATACACTAGTAATAGAATAATCATCTAATTCATGGTTCATAATTGTATTACTATAATGAAATATCATATCTATTTAGTAATTAAAAAGTTGTTACCTTCAGATTCCTCTAAATACCCGGATGAATAGAAGTTGCTCTTTGACTTTCGGGATGGATTGTGTCTCTCTTGGGTTCATTGTTTGAGGGACTTTGAAGAGGCAAACTTCCTAATTGGGGAATCTCAGAGATAAATTCTCTCTCTCTCTCTCTCTCTCTCTCTCTCTCTCTCTAGTCAATTCTAATAGCATTTCCCTCTCCGTCATATATAAACACACACGCACGCACCCGCGCACACACAAACACACGCGCGTATATATATATATATATATATACATATATATATATATATATATATTTATATATATATATATATATATACATATATATATATATATGTAAGTATGTATATATAGATATATATATATATATATATATACTTACAT
>NC_090725.1:329672592-329682592 GCF_036898095.1 Palaemon carinicauda | reverse complement strand
CCAATGCTCTTCCAACAAACCTCTTCTCTCCATATCATCCTTCATTTTATCTCGTCATCTAATACATTAAGGGGTCGTTTGCCTGATGCGCCATCTAATGCCTTCTATGAAAGGTATCCTCTTCCACTAAACCTTTTCTCTTCATATTATTCTTCACTTTGTCTAGTCATATAATGCCCCGCCTATCTCTTGATCTTCTCCCCTAACACCCATAAAAACATGGCATATATTTGACTAATTATCTATCGGTATAAATATGGTATAACAAATAGGGCAAAAAAGATAAAAATGTATGGAGAGATGTTCCTCTCTAAGCCGTCCTCACTCCCTCCCCAACTCCATCCTTAACACTTGCCCACACCATCTCAGTCATGACACTCATATCACCTCTGTAATATTAACTAAGCCTGTCATTCCTTTTTTTTCATCTTTTTCAAGTCATTCTAATAATTCACCTCAGTATTCTCCTTCATGTTCTCCTTGGCTTGTCATTTATGGAAAATATCATTGAAAGCGTTTGAATAATTGGGTCAGTTTTGTTTTTCGTTGCTCGACTTCTTGAAAGGATATCTTCCATTTGTGTACTAAAATTAGAAGTGTTAGAAATGTATGGAATCTAAATTAAAGAATAAATTAAGCTAAATGTTTATTAATGATTTGTGCAACTAATTTTTCAATTTCACGACACAAAATACGAAATCCAATAAACTTTCGGCAATTAACTCTTAATTAGTTAATCATTAGAGCTGAAAATATACTAATTGCTTCATACTCCAAGATATTTGAAAAACTTTAGAGGTGACTTTTCGAAAAGGATCCTGCCTCGATATTAGATGGTAATAATTATTTATCAAAACATATCTATATCGTACACCTGTTTTAAAACACAATAATAATAATTCCCACTTATATTATTATAAATAGTCCACTCTAGGATAAAGGAGTTAGACAAATCCTTATTCGTGTCTGGAATTTGGTCAATTTTCATCCGCACCTTAGCCAATACGTGTTGTTAATAGTGAGAGACTTTTGTCTGATATCTCACAGCAAACCATCCTAGTATGGGTGGCCCTGACTAGTAAAGCTTTGCTGATCAAGGCGAGATACCAACAGTTTTTTTTTCACGTTAAGCTATCTGCATTCTATATTTAAAGTATTTATAGAATATAGTTAAAATAGTTTAATCCTAAGACAAGTATAGGGACAAAACACACACTGTAACTTCATGTCTGAAATAAATGTATAAATTAATGTTATTAGAGAATAAAATGGACTTGATTTGTTAAAATTCAACTTCAAAATTATTACACATACTCAAGCATATTCGTACATACATACATACATACATACATACATAATCTATCTATCTATCTATCTATATATATATATATATATATATATATATATAGATAGATAGATAGATAGATAGATAGATAGATAGATAGATAGATAGATAGACAGATAGATATTTAGATAGATATTTAGATTGATTGGTAGATAAATATATATATATATATATATATATATATATGTATATATATACTGTATATATATGAATATATATATATATATATATATATTTATATATATATATATATATATATGTATATATATATATATATATATATTTATATATGTATATACATATATACATATATAAATGTATATATATATATATATATATATGTATATATATATATATATATATGTATATATATGTGTGTGTATATATTTATATATATATATATATATATGTGTGTGTGTGTATATATATATATATATATATCTGTGTGTGTATGTGTGTGTGTATAGAATTATGCTTGTAAATAACTCTACAAATGAAAATTAAAAGTAAATTTTATAATTTGCTTTCAACCAGTTGTATTGGTCAGTTACAGAATAATGTATTGTGTGATGAACATGATTGACAAAGAATCATAATAAATGACTAGACGTGTGTGGGCAGAAGTATGCAATGATATGAAGTATAGTGCGTGATTGCACCAGTGACCTCAATGGAAAAAAGGAACTCTTTCAATGTATGCATGATATATTTTCTTTTTTTTATGCGGATGATTGAAAGCAGGATAGAATGAATTTGGTGATTTTTATTTCATGAGAATGAGTGAAACTGTATACGAATATAAAGGGGAAATTGAGTGAATGGGATTTCCACTTTTTTCAAGTCTCAATATTTGGCTTTAAAGGTAGATATCACTTCATACCTTGAATGGCCAAAAATAACCTCATAAAATTGACATCAGTAGCAATTCTAGTTAGTGAAAACCTGGTAATAATTTGTTTCCTGGTACATCCTCTCCCTACACCATAGATATATTGAAAAATTGTTGGGCCTTATGGAATCCGGCCCCTTTTTTATAACAGGCTAATGACCGTACTTATATTGAAATACACATACAATAAATGTATGCTGGATGATACTAATAATAATTTTAAGAGAAGAGAGGACATTTAGGTTGAAATTGTTTAACACTGACACATGAATGATCTTAACATTACAAAGTTCTAACAGATTAATAAACATAGGATTATTAAAAATACGCTTTATTCATAAAAGTGTAAATTCAACAGTGATCAGGAATAGACTGAATCTTTAATAGTCCCACAAAAATACAGACTAATAATGTTGACAGTGCGTCCACATTCATAAAAATTGTATGAATGAAAATATGCTGAAGTTGACGGATGGATATCACATGTGAGATATATTTGTGTGTGGGTATTTGTCTGTGTAAGAGAGAGAGAGAGAGAGAGAGAGAGAGAGAGAGAGAGAGAGAGAGTCTACTAATAATTTATTTTTCTCTGAGGTTAGTCCATTATCTCTCCTGCATTACCATAGACGAATATCTCCACACACATAGTAATATCAAGTAGACAAGACTTATGCACTTCCATTAGGTTGTATGAATGAGTAATCAAGGACCATACTGGCTGGTGTTATATTGAGAGTTCAATTTCCTTCACAAAGCATTTCAATTTTTTTTGATTCGTCAAGTCCTATATTATGCAAAATAGTTATAGAAAATAAATATCTCGTTATTTTAATTTCAGTATACATCTTCCAGTTAAGAATACTTGATATAGATAGGACAGTAATGTTGATAACTTACCAGAGTATCTTGTATTTACAAATAAACAATGGCATATTAAAAGCACATTAGAATTTGGTGTTAATAAGAAGTGTAGTAAAAAAACAAAACATTAAATTTGATAAAGAATCACTAGAAATGTAAACACGATTTCAAAATTATAAAGATACCGAAAATGAAAAAAAGATAATGAGTATGCTTGACCAATGAGGTATGATCAGGTACTAGCCACTAATAATACCACTGGATTTCTGAGGTTGATCAGTGCAAATACTGGCCATACTCTCAGGAGGGAAAGGGTAGTCAATGGAGCCGTTTCTGGTGTAGATTCAGAAGGTGCAGTGGCCAGCATTATTCTAGGATAAGAACTCACAGGTCTTCCTGCTTAGAAATATCGATTCCTTCATTCATTATCTACTGTACTGTGATTGTCCAGTGGCTACTTTCCTCTTGGTATTGGTAGAAGAGACTCTTTAGCTATGGTAAGCACTCTTCTAGGAGAAGAACACTTCAAAATCAAACCATTATACTCTAGTCTATGGTAGTACCTTAGCCTCTGTGACATGGTCTTTCTCTGTCTTGGGGTAGATTTCTCTTGCTTGAGGGTACACTCGCGCACACCATTCTTTCTTATTTCTCTCCCTCTAGTTTTTTTGTAGGTTTTATAGTTTATATATGGAAGATTTATTTTAGTGTTGTTACTGTTCTTAACATATTTTATCTTAACTTTTTATTACTTTTCCTGATGTTTATATATATATATATATATATATATATATTTATATATATGAGTGTGGTGTGCATGTATATATATATATATATATATATTTATATATATGAGTGTGGTGTGCATGTATATATATGTATATATATATATATATATATATGTGTGTGTATATATATATATATATATATATGTATATATATATATATATATATATACACTCAAGTCCAAAGTACTATAAGGCATGTAGTAACCTTACTCCAAAGGCAATGGATCACTATCATAGAGGAACGATTCGAACAATGGTCAGCCTCCAATTGGAATCTCCCATTAAACATCCACTGGAAGTGAATTGGTCTTTGCATCCATGTTCTCACTTCATCTCAATAACAAGACTCTGTCAGTCAAAGGACAAACGTCGATTGTGTATCCGATATTGCCTTCAGGGACAATTCTATTGCTCCAGTATTTCCTGACCAGTGGTAACTTTGATGGGATTTTATTTTGTGAATAATATACTAAATATGACTGTCAGATAGTTTATGTAGTTCTGCGAATCAATTGTTTTTTATATAATTATTGAATAATTATGATAGTAATGTTAAAAGAATACTAATAATGATGACAATGATAACTATCATACCAGTAGGAATAATAGTAATGATAACTTTTATTGTTATTGAAATCACTATTTTGAGTATATATATATATATATATATATATATTATATATATATATATATATATATATATACATATATATAAACATATATATATATATATATATAAATGTGTGTATGTATATATGCATGTATGTATATATATATATATATATATACTTACACACACACACACACACACACATATATATATATATATATGTATATGTATATATATATATATATATATATATATGGATAAGCTCGAACAACTTATTCGTTACTTAAAAGGAGACTGGCTTATAAAAGAAATATCATGAGATATGACATTTTGTCATCTTATTAGATGATAAAAATGAGAATAAAACTTATGGTGTATTCAATCGACATTTAAAAGTTACGTTGGAATCCAAAACTATTTCATTTTCATCTGACAGAGTAACTACAGCAATTTAAATGGTGTTTTACTTTAATAGGTCATTCTAGCATGATATTTTCTTCCTTGAACTTCAGAAATTCAATATAGTAAAATGGTTATAAAATTGGACAAAAAAAATTAATCAAGAGGTCCAACAATCCTCTTTGGTTACTGACATTTTGAGATTATCAAATCCTTATGATTTCTATAGAACTATATCAATTTTATAATGTGTAAACCTATCTATTGATATTACTCATTTAAACAGATGGAATTTAAAATAATATGAAAGAGTCCTTAATATACATAAAATTTTTGATTCATAACTAAAACATAAATTCACTGAAACTAGAACATTAGGTGAACTACAATATATAATATTTCCATATGGAATATAACCTAAAAATGCCTCCACTATTAATGTTTCTCTCATATAATATTCAATATCTTCAGTTTAGCTTCCAATTCTTATAATGATGAGGTGTATGTTTTCACTTCCCAAAAAAGATTAGTTCACCCATTTTTCAACTGGGCTCCACAAGGCACTAGAAGAGTTACAGGACCTAGACCTACATGGATGATAACTATGAAGAATGAAGTAAGACCTGAATGGAGAAGTATTGATCTAAAAGCTCAAGATAGAGAGACGACCTGTGAAATTTTAACCGAGGCCCTTTGCATCAATACACGTAGGAAGAGGTGATGATGATGATGATGATGATTGTGATTATGATGATGATGATCATGTTGATGATGATCATGATGATGATGATCATGATGATGATAATTATGATGATGATGATCATGATGATCATGATCATGATGATAGGGATGATCATCTCACTATATATCTTTAACACTGGCAGTTCTATACATATGAATAATCAATATTTGGAAAACTTAAAAAAATAGGTGATATCTTAGATAAGATAAAACAATGCCCCACCTCATCTATGTTATCTCTCGTTCCATGCCTAACTTCAGTATCTCTACCTTTCAAGAAATGGAATTTATGTAAATCCTATTAAAACCTTTGAATTCAAATGAAACTTTTGTGTAGAAATAATTCATAAATATTAATATAAGTACAATCACAGATTCTCTGCTTCGCCAATTAACATATTTTCTCAAAAATATGGTAATATTATATTTCAATATTAATAAATGCTTCTAGCACTTTTCTACAGACAGACTTTTTCTGTCTTCTAGTAATATATCAGGAAAATATCTTACTATCTTTTGTTTTACTTTATCCTAAAGAAATCCCTTTAAATGATGATATATTGTTTTCATGCATTATAAGGTATCAGGGCAAACCTCAAACTGTCGACCTAACCGCACCAAGACTCCTCGCTGGTGAATGGTACACCACATTAACATACACTACCGAGGTCTAAGCGATATCAGGCAGGGCAGCCAATCGGGTTTACCCCAAAACTAAAGAAAAGTCCTTCAAAGAAAGAAAAAAAAACACGCAATAGAAGGAGAATAGAAAAAAAGGTCATGGATAATTTAACGTGTGATACATAGTAATATCAATATATTTCAATTAGCCAAAAGAGAAACTATATTTTTATCCTTTCAAATAATTATATTTCTTTTATTTGACCGTTTCACACTACAAATAAAACACTAGTAATAGGCTGGAATAAGTCTTTTCATAGTATACATATGAAATATCTCTTTTGATGTTGTTACTGTTTTTAAAACATTTCACTTCAATTGTTCATCATTTCTCACATCGTTTATCTCTTTCCTTATTTCCTTTCCTCGCTGGGCTATTTTCCCTGTTGGAGCCTGGTTTTGGAAAAAGCGTCGTGGGAAAGAACAAATGAAGGGAAACATTGAAAGAAAAAAAAAACCAAATAACTACTAAGACCATATGGCGATGGCATACTTAGGGAACATGGAATTGTTATATCCTAGTTTTAAAAAAAAAAAAAAAAAAAAAAAAAAAAAAAAAAAAAAACTCCTTTATAAAAAAAATTATTTCAAACTAGTTTCATACACTAAAGAATTGAAAGGCTATCCAAAAGAATATCAATACTCTCATAAAGTTATTTCTCAAAATACATACACAACAGAATTATTATTAGAAGATAAATCTCTCTCCTCGCAATATCTCTTACGATTTCTCAATATGTCAGAATTCCAATTGAATGTTTTAGTTGTTGGAAGTTGGAGGAGATAAATGGCAAACGTTCTCTGGGTTCACGAGAAGGACACAGACTCCGAAGCTTAAATTCAGCTCTGTATTACAAATGGAATATTCCTGGCAAGTGAGAAGGAGCTAAATAAAATGGGAAAATCAAGGAGTTGAACCAATTTGGAAAGTTGATTGGGATACCTGTAAGAATATGAACTCATCATAAGTATAAAAAAAAAATTATTTGAGCTTTAATATTCACACGCACACACACACACAAGCACACACACACACACATACACACACACACACACACACACATATATATATATATATATATATATATAATGTATATGTATATATATGTATATATACGTATATATATATTTATATATATATACATATATATATATATATATAGAGAGAGAGAGAGAGAGAGAGAGAGAGAGAGAGAGAATCATTATGGCTTATAAATCTTTTATGGAAATACACCATCTTCTGTTCATTTCTTTAAATAGTTTACTTATTAAGTAATATAATTTTCTACCTTATTACCTTTAGACCTTATCATAGTTATACTATCTTATCCTCTCATGAGTTATTTATGTTATCCAATAACTAAAAGCTACCACTTTTAAGAAAATGTATTCAGAAAATATGGGACGTTTCATATATTGAGTTTAAAGTCAATAGGAGAGAGAAATATTGGATCTGTTTTGACATCAAAAGGAAGAAAAAACTCTCACGGGATAGAAAAAGCATCTAAAAACTTGGAAGACTTTTGGTAGGTTAAAGTTTAAAGATATAAGTAATCAAACAAAAAATTCTTTATACAGTTCAGATAATAAATATATTCAAAATTCCAAAGGAAACAATATAAATAGAATTGATAACAGCTATGAAACATCATCTCTAACATTCGACTGTACAAGAAAATATTTATATTATGATTAAACTTCTGAATTCTAAATGACTAAATTAGTAATCACTAGAATATATAAGTCATTGCATTGCTTTAATATTTTCAACCTTTTTAGGGAAATTCTTAACTTAGAGTTTACTGTATTTCTATATTTTCGAAATTAATGGCGTAGTTTATGAATGCCTGCATGCAGACTCCCCCCTCTCACAGAAAAAAAAAATAAAAAATGCAATATTCCAGGCCACCCATAACAAGGTATCATATTAACCAATCTTTTCAAAATTTCGTATAAGAATTAGGTTTAATGAATATGATTGACATATATTTTATGTCCGATAATGCATAATATGGGTTTATGGTACTCATAAAGGTAAAAAGGTTTAAAGGCCACTCATGAAAGGCAGAGGCAAGGCACTGTAACATTGCCGTATCAAGCAGGACAATACCTAAACCCCCTCTCCACCCAAGCTAGGATCAAGGAGGGCTAGGCAATGGCTGCTAATGACCCATGAAATTGACCTATGGGCTTTCCCAATCCCCCCATCCATAGCTCACAAGAATAGTAAGGTTGCAGAAACCAAAGGAACTAACTAATTTGAGCAAGACTCGAATCACAGTCTGATAATCACCAGAGAAGGACGCTACCACCAGGCCACCACAAATATTGAGATAATTTGATTTTTTTTGACTCTAAGAAAATTTTCTTTATTTTTTTTATCAACAATATAACAAGAAGGTAAAAATAATTATCACCCTCCTACACTTTTGGCTTGCTTAAGAATTGTTAATCCTTGCATGCAAAGGCAGTATGAAGTCGCTGAAGAGCGAGCAATAATTATGCAAATGGATGTTGGCTCTGAGGGAAGGGAGGAGAATAGCTTAGTGCTAATTGGGTTAAACTTAAGGTAAGAAAAGTTTCACCTCAACGATCTCCAAGGTTTTAATCCTGTATGTTATATGTCTTATGTATTCTATCTTTGTATTATGTGATATTTTGAACACATACACTACAAATGTATTTTTAGCCAATAGGTACATTACTTTCTTTAAGAAATACTGCTAATATTTAGTCTTGATTAATCATGAAATGAATTACGCATTATTTTTTTAAAATAAAGATTTACTGAAATGATAGAGAGAGAGAGAGAGAGAGAGAGAGAGAGAGAGAGAGAGAGAGATGTGGGGTATCTAATTAACATTATTTGTGCATGTGCCTCTCTCTCTCTCTCTCTCTCTCTCTCTCTCTCTTCACGCGCACACACACGTATATATATATATATATATATACACACACACATATATATATATATATATATGTATGTATACATATAAATATATACTTATGTATATATATATATATATATATACATATATATATATATATATATGTATGTATATATATGTATACGTATATATATATATATATATATACATATACTTATGTATATATATATATATATATACACACATATATATATATATATATATATGTATATATATATATGTATACGTATATATATATATATATATACTTATGTATATATATATATATATATAGCCTAGGTATATATATATATATATATACATAACAAGGTATGTGTATGTTTGAGTACATATACTTGAACATATATAAAACCATCCCTTATCGGTAGTTCCAGAGAGAAGAGACATAAGACAAATCCAAATCTTTCACGAATATATCACTGCATCTTCTATGTCAGCAATGATTTGATTTAATGTCCTGTATAAATGTTTTCTAACAAAGTCTCAGAATCGTAGAGCTCTGGAATTTGGAATAGCCCAAGTCTGGAATTTATCATTTTTTCCAGGATAGAACTTCTTTTACCCAGACCTTTTAGTTTTTATATATATATATATATATATATATATATATATATAATTATTTTTTTTATTTTTTTTCAAAATCTAAGTAAATGAAAACATTGCTTACTCTGTTCCAAACCTTTCCGAGTGAAATCTCTATTGTTTGACGAATCAAGAATTCGTTATTGTTCCAGTGTA
>NC_090725.1:329652592-329662592 GCF_036898095.1 Palaemon carinicauda | reverse complement strand
TTACTGAGATCGGTGTTACTGTATGACCATGAGTCGCGGTATGACAATGAAACATTACCCAACAGATTTTATAGATTTGAGAACAAAGCCCTCAGTAGAGTATGGGGAGCTAAATGGCAAGACAGGATTAGAAATGAATCTATAAGAGAGATTATTCGAGTGTCAAATGTGGATGAGATCATGGTTTTGGAATGCTCTTCGCACTCCCCAAGAGAAATTAGTTCAAACTTTCAACTGAGCTCCACAAGGCACTAGAAGAGCTGGAAAACCCAGACCTATATGGCTATGTACTGTGAAACGTAAAGTAGCGGATGAGGAATGGAGAAGTTAGGTTTTAAAAGCTCCAGATAGAGACTAATAGCGAAATCTAACCTAGGATCTTTATGGTAATAAGCGTAGGAAATGATGATGATAATGATAACCTGAATTTACATGTTTTATTAGAAATATACATTACATTGATGATGCTCAGAATTCACCTATTTAATCTTCAATATTATCAAATCTATGAATTGGTTATTCAGGATAAGTTTATTAAATATAACTGCAATAAACCAGTTTACCTGAAATAGAAAGAGTAACATTTAAAATTCTTTATATGGAGTTTCATAATGATCAATATTCTGAGCATATTCTGAATAAGCCTAAAAGGCCCAATTCCCAGAGCCTCGAAGACTCTTAAAACTTTTAAACCCAAAAGAAGTTTACAGAATACTTTATATAATAGAAGTCATTGAAGTGCCTCTTATGTGTTCCAGAGCGCTTGTTTTCTTCATAATGAGTTTACTCTTTTTTGAGAGTCTGGGGAAGCTGTAAAAAAGGGCTTTTTTAAAATGTATTGAAACACAGGTGAATTCTATGATCTTGTTTTATTGACTTATAGTGTTAGTATATTCTACCTGTACTATATATTTATATATATATATATATATATATGTGTATATATATATATATATATATATTATGTGTGTGTGTGTATATATATGTTTTTATATATATATATATATATATGTGTGTGTGTGTGTGTGTGTGTGTGCGTGTGTGTGTGTGTGTGTGTGTGTAAAAATCACAGGAAATCATGATGCTCAGATGCAAAAGAACCACAGGGAAAAATTAAAATACGAAATATATGATTAAGTCTTGACTAGTTTCGTGATACTCCTACAGAGGACTGATTTAATAGAAGTTTCTTTACATTTTATAGGGAAAGTAAACGTACGAACATACATATAGAGGCTTACAGAACAACGACACTCCCATACCAGCTACATGGGCTGTGGTCAGGTGTTTACTGGGCGGAGATCCAACCTCATTAGACACCTGCCAAAAAGGATAATTTCTGGTGACAGGTAAATTCTTGTTTTTGACTTTCAATACAGTTTATTTATATGAATAACGGTATCTATATCTATATAAATACATAAGCAAAACTATATGTATATGAAAAACACATCTATATATAAATATATAAAAAGACATATACATACGTATACACAGACAGGCATTCATGCATAAACATGCATAATATATACATAGACATATACATACCTGTACACATACTGGTATACGTATACAGACACATACATAGACATACATATAAATTTTTTTACACATGATTAACATTTATATATATATATATATATATACGTGTGTAGTTGCTATATATATATATTATATATATATTAGTGTGCTACTTTTATAAGAACACATTGAGTATGTGTTGTTTAAGATGTGTATAGATGGGTAATGAAGTACATCTTATCAGCTTTAAAAGTATTTATTAGTTAAAAACAACATAGTTAAACATCTCCATCACTGGAGGGAGCTGGGTTGGTCAGATGACCAATTCTGGTGAAGTATAGATATGAACTGACTAAATTATCGATATCACAGATATCGTATGCTTAGTTTATATATCAGTTTTGTCACAATCCCGGAAGACACCTGCATCCGGTGACGTCACAAACTTTCACACGCTGATGCATGGTGTTGACGTTTAAGAAAAATGTTACATAGTTGAGGCTGCATTGTGAGTCCTGTTTATGATTTGAATGACTACAGCAAGTCCCACGGCTAGCACCTTCATCCAAAATGACATATTATGTCATGTGTTTTAAACATGTAATATTAATTATTTTAACTATTATATAAGCTCGGCCATCTATCTCAATTTTTTCACAAAAATTTAACAACAAGCCAAAACATGTTTACTAGGTGTGACTGGACATATGTATTATTCTTTGTTTAACTTTAGCCATAATCAAACGAGGACGAATGTCCAAATAGGCACATTAAAAAATGATAACAATAATGCATATGAAAAAGATATTACCAAAGCAAAGAAAAAAAATGCATGATAAAATAAAGATCATATATATGGTACATTGCTAGCAAATGAATATATGGTACCAAAAAAATAAAACTACTGACTTACATATAATTCGGTAACTTGTTAAAGAATAATTGTTACCTTTGTCAGAAACATAGATTAACATAATATTCAATTTTTTAGTGCACAAACACGAATTCCTGGTCGGTACACGTACCATGGTTTCGTACACACACACACACACACACATATATATATATATATATATATATATATATATATATTTATATATAGGACTGATATATTTTATTCGATGCCCATAGATTCTGTTATATATATATTTTTTTCTCTTTTCTTTTTAACATTCCGGCTTATATATTTTTATTAGATGCCGAGAGAAAAAATGATTTATATTTTTTTTTCTAAATGTTGTTTTAAATGTATTTTTAACAATGCAAATGTAGAATATTTCTTCAATTACATATTACTAGCGTACTAACAGCTTTTCTTACAAACTCTTTCCGACAATTTACTCTTTTAGCAAATGAGGTGGCCACTTCAAACGGCTTTAAACTGAATTAAATACGGAGTATTGTCGGGACAAGGCGAAACATTCTTTTGTAGCTGCCTGCTGTGCCGTAACCTACGCCAAACAAGGATGTTCACGGCGATAAATATCACCACAGTGAAAGCCAGACCTGCTAGTAGTATGAGGTGAAGGATTTCCTTATAAGTCGGTGACAGGTGGTCCCTTTCGGTAAGCTTCATCAACCGCTTTGCAACCTGTCTGTTATACGGGAGAGGGAATGCTGGCATTGTAGAGGTCGACGTGAAGTTCGCGAAGTAGGCTCGTTCTCTGATGAGTGTCCGTAGACCAGTCACCATGGAATTAGGGGAAGTCCCGATACAACCATCTGCTGCGACGAAGATGTGGGTGAAGGACGTGGATCCGTCAGGGCATGATACATTGAAGCCGTCCTCGTCGTATCGTATCCACGAGCCATTGTTCAGTCTGCAATTGAACTCATTATTGTCAAAGGGATAAAGCTTATCCAGACAATTTTCACTTGTATGGGAGAGAGCACCGTCTAGCACTATACCTAACTCGCATGAATCCATTAAGTTTTTACGGAATTCAAATGAGTCAGCTGTACATATTTTTCTATCAATTGCGTCTGAACAGTGAGTTAATTGATTTAAGTCTTTAATGACCGTATATGTTTCCTTGTCTGGGGAAATCAATACGTGTCCTGTCAAACTGGATATTACTGGATTTGAGTGATTTGTCATGAAAGTCGGAAATGGTGATATCCTGTAAGATTGCCAGGCATCAGAAGAATCAAAGGGAATTGTAATCATAATCTTGTTATTATCAACGTTTACTGTAATTAGGCTGTAATAAAATTCTAACCTATGTTCGTCTTACAAAGGAACATAGCCTAGTTTATCCCTTCCGTTCTCCAGAATTAACTTTAAGTAATTTATAGGCAACAAATGGGGCGGCAGTACACCTTTAGTTGCTAACGTGATAGCTTCTACATAATCCTTGGATTTCTCAATGAGATGTGCAATTCTGTTATGTATGTGATCTATCTTTGAATCATAATACGTTAATGTTGCCAACAAATCCTGTACTTCCATAATCTGAATGATATTATTTGAATGTTCATTTACTAAATCCATAATTTTATTGATTGAAGCTAACTGATTCCATAGTTCTGACATAATCAATTCATCTTCATGAGTCAAGAACTCAATTTTCTTATTTTGATTACTAATTTTAAGACGATTGGAAATCCCTAAACCTAAACTTGCAACAGACCCAAAGATGTTTAATGCAGCATAAATAAACGGATTTCGTCTTTCTTTATGTTCGTGTCCTACAGTCCACATCAAAAGGTCATAAGCCAAAGATCCTGTCTCGTCAGTCTTATTTTTCAAGTCATCAGATAGCATCTCTGCAACTTTTAATGTTGATCCAAGCAAACTCTCTGTAGTCAAATGAAAATGTCTTCTATGCAACACATCCAATGAGGCAGAAAAACTTGAAATGGCGGTTCTTAAGCTAGTGACATCATTCTCTTGAAGAAAAATTGCTTGCATATTCACTTCTACAATTACGTTAGTTGATGTAATAAAAACGTCTTCTTGTCTTTCAACTATAGTGCCATAATTAAAATTTATACTTCTAGTTTTAGAGCTCATCCCACACGAGAAAAATGTCTGAGCGAACAATATCACTCCCAACAACAAAAAATTCATCTTGGAAACCTGTAACGAGAAAAATATATGTAATTACTCCTGTATTAAAAAGAAAACTTTTAATCACATAAAATAAAATAAAAAATTTTCCCTCACTTCTTTTCCTCTCTTTTCTTTTTAATTTCTTATGTGAGCCAATGGTACTATTCTCTCATCCGTGGGTTGGGATACGTTTTGAACTCTAAACCTATTGGCCGTTAATGTTTCCAAAATGTTATATGGGCCTTCAAACTTAGGTGTTAGTTTATAATTGAGCCCTTTTCGTACATTGATTTGAATATATACGTTATCACCCACGGTATATGTTTTAGTTGGTTTCGCTGTTTTATCATGATTCCTTTTCATTATGATTTGTGAATCTTCTAAATTCTTTTGAAGGATATCATATCGACTTATACTTGCATTTATACATTCTTTTAAAAGATTTGATAGATTAGTTGTAGGCGTTAATACATGGAAAGGCGTTCTAACTGGGGTACCATACAATGCTTCATGCAGTGACATTTTAATTGATATATGATATGAATGATTCAGAGTACTCAGTGCCGCCGGTATTGCAATATCCCAGTTAGGGTCTGATCCCCCTAGTGTTACCCTTAATATATTTAATATCTTCCTATTTGCTCTTTCCACTAGCCCATTCGACTCTGGGTGATATATCATGGTATTTATTTTCTTTATGCTGAGGAATTCACACAATGAGGTAAGAAAGTGATTATTAAATTCACCACCCGAGTCTGAGATTATCATGTGTGGAATTCCATGTTTACAAATGTAACACTCGTAAAACTTCCTAGAGCATTCAATCGCAGTTTTAGTCTTAAGCGCTATTAGTTCTGTATATCGAATTAAAGCATCTATAATTACTAAGAGGTGCTTATTTCCTCTGTCTGACTCGTAAAATCCTGTTAACAAATCTAAATGTATTCTTTCAAAGGGTTGATTGGGCACAGGATAAGCTCCTAGGCTGACAGGTGTTTTCGTATGTCCTTTGTTTTCCTGACATGTGCAACAATTAGCTATGTGTCTTTTTATATCTGTAAGCATCGTATGCCAATAAAACAATGATTTGGCTTTCTGTGACATTAATGAGAACCCCGGATGTCCATGTAATGGATTTGAATGCAACCAATTCAGGACAGTGGAAATAAGTGAGATTGGTACTACTACCTGGTCGTTAGTTACATGTGGTGTATTGCGGGTTTTCCTTGTCACAGTCCTACACAGAATATTATATTTGATTATATAATTCTGCTGTTTATACTTTATATATTCATTTTCCTTATGATTGCCTTTCAAAGCATTTATAATTGTTTCTATTTTCTGATCTTTTCTTTGCTCAGTCTGTAACAATTCAGCGCTCCAGCCTAAATCTTCTTGTTCAGATATCTATTCAATAATAGGCATGGATGTTGATATATCTATTAATTCAGCTAAAGGCTCCGTACAAGATGACACGGGGTTGCGTGATAATGCATCCGCAAGGATATTTGATTTCCCAGTTAATACTCGATTCTTGCGCCAAAATCTTGAATGATCAAATGCCACCGAGTTCGTTTAGGGCTGTGGTTGAAGCCTTTAAAGAACTCTGTTAGTGGTTTATGGTCAGTAAGAACCTCAACGGGATAACCGTAAATTATGAACTTAAAATGCACTTGCGAATTAACAATAGCTAGCCCTTCCTTGTCTATTACTGCATACTTACTTTCGGAAGTTCTCAATTTTCGAGAATAGAAAGCTATCGGGAAAAATTGTTTATCAAATTGCTGAAGCAATACCCCTCCTACTCCTAAGTCTGAGGCGTCTGTTGCAATGAAGAATTCCTTACCGAAGTCAGGAAATTTTAAGATAGGAGAACTACACAGTTCATCTTTCAAAGTATCAAACGCCTGTTGATGTTGCTCAGACCATATGAAATCTACGCCCTTCTTCGTAAGATCAGTTAAAGGAGCGGCTATTATTGAATAGTTGCGTATAAAAACGCCTGTAATATCCACTACAACCCAGAAATTGCTGTATTCCCTTGACATTAGTAGGTATGGGAAAATTACGTATAGCCGACACCTTATCATGGACTACTTTAAGACCTTGGCTTGACACCATGAAACCCAAATATATTAATTCTGTTTTGAAAAATTCACACTTACTAATCTTTACCCTTAAGTTATGTTGTCTTAATCTCTGTAGCACTAGTTCTAACTTACGTAGATGTTCTTCTAAGGTGTTGGAAAAGATTACAAGATCATCCATATAGGCATGCAATATATCCCCTAACAAGTCTCCAAACCCTATGTTAATCATTCTTGAAAATGTTATAGGAGCACAACGTAACCCAAAAGGCATCCGTAAAAATTCATAATGTCCCCTGGCTGTGCTGAAGGTTGTGTATGGGATACTATCTTCTTCTAATGATATCTGGTGAAAGCCTTTAAGTAAGTCCAAACTGGTAAAATATTTATTCTGACCTAACAAAGACAAAATATCGTCAGTACATGGCACTGGAAATCGATCAGGGATCGTTTCCTCGTTTAGACGACGAAAGTCGACGCAGATACGCCATGTTCGATCTTTTTTCGGTACAACTATTAAGGGAAAATTATAAGGGCTGTTTGATTTCCTAATGACTCCTTCTTCTAGCGTTTTACCTACTTCATCATTTATTTCATTCTGGAATTTCATAGGGAGTCTGTACGAGGGTACATAGATAATTTTCTGCTTGTCCTTTAACCATATTTGATGCTCGATCACATCTGTTTTTCCTAAGGATCCATTCGTAGTGGAAAAAACATCATGATATTTAGTTAAAAATTCAAAAATTTTCTGCTGAATTTCTTCGTCTTGAATGTCTTTATTGATTTTATTTTTAATAGATCGCAAAAGGGATTCATCCGCAACTGATTGAGAGTGATTGATTTCAGCAACGGTAAGAATACGATGTTTATAAACTTCTACATCCAAGATATGTTGATTTTTGTGAATTACTAAAGTGTTATTTAAATTATCACAGAATTCAATATTACATTGTTGATGTGAGCCTACTGTATAAATAGCTTGTGTGACAGACAATCCGTTAGTTTTCAAAGTATCGGAAAGGATTAATATTTCAGATCCCGGTAATGTTCTCTTTATTTGCACTATTAAATTCGAAGGTACGTTTGGTTCGATAGATTGTGTGTAAGATGATATTACGGGTGAACGAGAATTCTGCTGGGTCGCGTATATTATTTCTTTATTAGTGAGACAAGTTATTGGTTCTTCAACGTTCGTTACGGTTACATTTGTCGTCTCCTTTTTATCCAAAACTGATTTTAAGGTATTAGAAGACTTATAGAATTTCCCTTTGATATACACGCCGTGCTTGGCAGGGGCTAAGATAATGTTTTGATTTCCCATAGATGGGTATCCTTTAATTGCAGCTGGATACATATTAATGTTTTATACAACAACAAATGTATCGGCAAACGTGCGTTTACCGACTTTGAACTGAACATGAGTTATGCCTATGACATTTAATTCATTATTTCCTATACCCGAAAGTCTAATTCCGGATTTTTCAATCAGAAAGTTCGAAAACAATAAATGATGTGTCTTAAAATCCATGATATTACGTGGACTACCAGAGTAAAAAAATAACGTTAAGGATTTGTGTTCTAAATTTACAGCATATAAGGTTGGCCCTAACTCACTTTGGCTTATTATTGTATGAATTCGTTGCAAATCTATGGGAGCATGTACTGTTTTACTTAATTCGGCCGTGTGTTTCATAGCAAAATCTATTGTCTCACAATTATCTGATAAAACATTAAATTGATTATTCAATACTATTGATGTTGACATGAATGACCTTGACCCAACATCACTCTCTTCACCTCTAGAGTTAACTATGTGGTATTTGCTTTGCTCTGCACATTCTGAAAATTAGTCTGACCTTGCGAGGTTTGGTTTGACGACCCAGGCTCTTAACTGCATTGACATTTGGTTGTTTCTTCTTATTGTTAAAATGAGGATTTTTCTTTTTATTTCCATATGGAACTGACTGTGGAATTGACTGTATTTCTGGGATTCTGTTGTGTCTTACGCGAGTAACATTGGCTATATGAATGAGTTGCTGTGTTGTGAATCGAGCAGAATTTCGTTCTTCAGTCCGCGCTTAAGTGACCTTGACGTTTGCAGTTATAACACGTCATTCCCGCTACTTGACTGCTAACTACGTTCACTGTTTGTGGCTTTGTTTCATTCTTTGCAAAAACTTGAGTTAACACGGGATCGAGATCTGGACACTTGGACATGTGTTTCTTTATCTGTTTATAGACATCCAATTCCGTACTTGCAGGCGTTAACTTCTTATCAAAACACCGCACTAAAGCTTCAGGCAACATAAGTGTCATGCAAGTTAAATATATTAATCGTAAAAAATCTTTCACGGAGATGTTATCGCTAGTAACCCAAGTGGAATGACCCAAAATGTCCTGATATTCATTAAGCCTATCAGTTATGAGAGCTGCTCTCTCAATAACATTAAGCCGATTCATAGTGGCTTGATTAAGTGTATTTCGTAATGTTAATACTACATCCAAGGCTTCCTCACCCCCATAGACCGCGCGTAACCTAACTTTGAAATCATCCCAGGTAACTGCTTCTTGAAATGAAACACCTCTTAAATACGCACTCGCATCCCCCTTAGAAAAATCTATAAAACTTTTAGCTTCTTGTAATTGTACAAGAGGGTCTACGATTTGTTTGGCATTTAAATGGGCATCGACGGATGAAATCCATGACTCCACATTTTGTGGCAAGAACCCGTTGACCCGACCCTGAAAAGGAAGGATTGCTGACCTGGCATTTACAAGCGTCACAATTGGAGGAGGATTAGTCTGGCCTACACCACTAGGTCCAGGGGAAGGGCTCACAGGGGGAGTCATGACTGCTGTATTTCTTTTCCTATCTCTTAGACCCTTACAATTCTATAAAAATATCTATATGAGTACAGATGTCCACTGCGTAAATGCATATATATAACAAAATTCCCCAAACAATGTTACTAATCCCAAAACATTTCCCGAGAATTTCTGAAAGAAAAAGGAATTAGCACAAAGAGAGAAAAATTCTAAATGGGAATTCGGAGTTGAACACAGTTTCCTTTAACAAAAGATTAGCAATTCACTCACCCCAGTAATAATCGACTAACGACTCGTAATAACTACACTTCAATACCCAAACTGGAATGAATTCAAAAATTTGTACTTAGCTTATATATGGGTCTGTGTGATGTCGACACGTCCTCTCTCTCTCTCTCTTGATGTTTTGTTAGCGATGTATCGTTCGAGTTTCTTGTTGAATGTAGTGCTTCCTGGGTATGTTCTGCAATTGTTGAACGCCAGTCCTTGGGTTTCCTAGGATGTTGATTGA
>NC_090725.1:329642592-329647592 GCF_036898095.1 Palaemon carinicauda | reverse complement strand
AAAATGGGTGTAAACGATATTGATAAAAAGATATGTATCAATCTTTGTGTAATTCATTTGCATTAAAGTTGATTGCTTATAATAATAATAATAATAATAATAATAATAATAATAATAATAATAATAATAATAATAATAATAATAATAATAATAATAATAATAATAATAATACAGCAACTCATTTAGAGAAGTTCCCCTATAAACCTGCATCACTCCTAGGGTGGCAACAAGATCCACGCTGGGACCAGAAACATTTTCCTTTCTCCATGAATTTCCCAAAGTGTTCAAGATCGTCCTCCAGCATAACCTTACACGCTCCACAAATCACCACATCAGACATCATATCGTCATAGAAGGACCACTAGTTTATGTACATTTCAGAGGGCTGGGTCCCGACAAAGTAACCCAAGGAAGGAAATCATTCCAGGAAATGGAAGAGGTGAGGATCTGCCAGAAAGCATCCAGCCAGGGGACACATCTCCTCCACCTGGTGTCTGAAGGAGTGAACATATTGTGATCGCATAAGAACTAATGGTAAAGTAACGTTCAAACAGTACAAGACATGTATCCTCTGCCTAATATTGCAGACATGATTAACCAACTTTGAGGAGCTGGATTATCCTGACAAATAAATCTCTTAACGGGGTATTATCAAGTCCCAGTAGCAAAAGAGTACATTTAAAAGATGGCAACCGATAACCCACCACACCACCTACATACATATACAGGGGCCTATCTTTCCACACCTATGGATAATATCCAGGAGCCTAATTTCCAGTCCTAGTTGAGATAGATAGACTGTGGACTTTAAACAAATGGCTCAAAATACATGTGAATGGTAGAATAAAATACAGTAGAATTTCTGGGTCATCATAAAAGTCCCAAAGCTGTTGAACCCATTTTGATGAAACACGAAGGCTTTGCCAATTTCACAAGGCAGAGGTGGAGTTTGTTGGCTTGATCATTTGCTATAAGTCTTATACCCAACCTCTCTACACTCGTGTCTTCCTTATTCGAAGGTTTAATATTTAAACAAGGGGAATACTGGAAAAAGACACACACACACACAGACACACATATATATATACATATATATATATATATATATATATATATGTATATATATATATATATATATAAATATATATATAAACATATATATATATATATATATATAAATATATATATATATATATATATATACATATTTATATATATATACATATATATATACATACATATATATATATATATATATATAAATATATATATATATATTTGCAATATTAGCCGTCTGAATTTCGGGAAAATAGAAAGTATGTGAATGTATGTTCAGTTTAATGCATGTATGGCGGAATAATAGAAGTTTGGAATCTCCGAATAGGCTGAGATTAGAATTTTTTGAAATTTGTTAAAAGACCATTAAAAGAAATTTGAAATCAAAGCCCACCTTTCGGAAAGGACTGCTGGGTGAGGTTCAATGTCTGTAAGCGAACCAAAGATTCTAAAGAAAAATTAAGCAACAATAATTGATTATCTATATAAATCATTTATCATATCAACCGTAGTAGATATTGAAATATTGAATAGAAATATTGATAGTGATCGTTAGCGAGATGAATATCTTAAAATCCCTTCTTTTACGGAGATATTTATTATCATAACCTCATTCTCTCTATTTCAACTCAAAGGAAAATAGATATTATGACAATTAGTTAAATGACATTTTGGTGAATGAAATAATCTTATTAGTTTCAATATAGTGTGTTTAAATATAATTTTGAATATATTCCTGGAGGTTTGTTGTTGAAACTCATATATGATATTCATTTACACATTTCGATATTGTATGCTTTTAAGCCGATAGTTTCTGAATAGCTCATTTGGATATTAAACGAACTACACTTTGGGAATATGAATTATTAATCGAAGGTTTCGAGATAGCTGCATTTCATAATCCACTAAGGCAATGTAGTATTTTGAAGAGAGAGAGAGAGAGAGAGAGAGAGAGAGAGAGAGAGAGAGAGAAGCTAGACACTAAGGCAAGGTAGCATTTTGAAACATCAACGAAAATTGCTTTGAAAATAGATTCCAAATGATACTGAAAATTAAAATTGTTGTGCTATTGTGTCGTCATTCTATAATTCTTTTAGGTTATATGTTTTACGAATAACTATAATTCCAGATCCCAGTGTATATCTCATAGTTTATTCAAACCTGTCGAAGTAAAGTTTATAGTATCTTTGATTGATTGTGCAGTACTTTTTTTAATTCATTACTAATGTTGTATCCACATATGTGTTGAAAGAATCTCATGTTTATATCCCTTTCGACATTGCGATATGAGCTGCCAACCTTTTTACTTTGAAGGAAGACAATATGAGCTGAATTTATTACTCCCGATCAATTTAGCAAAATTGTGAAAAGTTATTTACACTAAATACTTTTTACTGCTTAATATATCAACCAAATAGCAGTCTATCAACTATTCTTCAATTATTTCACCCTATCAATCTGTTTGTAATTCTGGGCCCCGCCTTTTGCATCGTGTCTATATTGCCAGAATATTTATCGGGAATTTCCCACTTAAAATAACAATATCTATGAACATACCGGACTTTAAGCATTTTCCTTGTAAACAATATATACTTTTTCGTATATTGATCCTAATTTTCATAATTACAATATTTTTCATTAAATTTCCGTATTAAATAACTAAAGTTTTTCGGCGAATGGCTAAATTTTTAGCTGTTTCCCAAAGGTACCAATAGATGGCATGAGTGAGGTCATTTTAAGAGTGAAATTCCGGTTTTGAGGAACATTCTAGAAGTTGCTTCATGATTAACTTAGCCAATAGGAACACACGGTTTAAGAAAATTACCTGGAAAGTGTCGTGTGATCATTCAGTTACGTAAATGTCCTTAGGGATAGTTAGCAAATGACCATCAGAGTAGTTATGCTATTTTTTTTTACCCTTTACACTACGTTTAATCAACATAAAGTTTCCAGTAGATTTTATTTACCATTCAATCAAAACATCCACATCACCTTCATATGAAAACTCGAAAAGTAAGTCAGTTCATACATTTTCTAGTTTTGTATTGATCAATTCTTAGTGTGGTTTCTATGTCACCTTCATGATTATTAAGTAAATTTACATTAAGAAAGTAGAACACTTTATAAATCATCATAGAACCATAATTTGACATAACTAAATGCACAGAAATGAGATATCTACTTTAAATAGCCTTCCCCTGCTTATTTTAGGTTGACATTGTAGTACCTATGAAACATTTCTCATTGAGAAAATGTCTTACGAATAGTATTCATGCATATGGGTATGCATGTGCGCGCGCGCGCGCGTGTGTATGTCTGTGTGTGTGTGTGTGTGTGTGTGTGTGCAGAAATCACGAAAACATTAAACTTGATGCATTGCATACTTTCGTGGCCCTAAGTAGAAATGTATAATATATATATATATATATATATATAATAATACATACATTCATACATATATATATATATATATATATATATATATATTCTAATACGTTAAATGAATGTGAAAATTAATGACGTATATCAAATGTAAGAGTTATTTGATAACAGATATTACTCTGTACATACATCTTCTTCTTTACTTTTTAGTAATAGTAAGTAATTATGTAAAATACTTCCTTGCGTTTAATAGCTTTGATTCACGGTTGAGTTTACTCATTAAAACGCTAAGGTGAACGATAGTAAACGTAATAGTTGAGCGGGAAACTGTCCTGGAACAAAGTTTAGCAATTAGAATTAATTAACTGCCTGAATAATGATGAGGCACAAGATGACTCAGTCTCTCAATGATATATCTTCAAGTTTACCTTAGTCGGATATTAATCTGAGTGTGGGCGTGTCTTAATAATAATAATAATAATAATAATAATAATAATAATAATAATAATAATAATAATAATAATAATAATATTTTTTATGTCCTTGTTTCCTTCTTATTATAATCTATCGCTTGTAAATATAGTTTGATGGGACAGGTCTATTATATGTTAAAATAACATTATTTGTCAAATCTATTTTAATCATGGGAAGATGAAGATAGTTTTATGATTTATCAAATATTATTTACTATTATCTTGCCAGGGTCGTAACTTGGTGTTTATTATTATGCCTCGTGTTGATACAATATATCAGATAACATAGATATCAATTAATAAAAGACGCATCATGGACAAATACATGAAATATATTAGGAAGTTAGAATAAGTAAATAATTTACCAAAAATAGAATTTATATTACTTCAAGGAGGCTAAAGATTAGTTTTTATATGAAAATATCTAGGGTTGGAGTTTTAAAAATTAAGCCTCGTCACATACCTAGAAAATACCTTTTGAAGACTGAGAAAAATTTCAGGACTGGATAACAGACGGATAATATTTAGGGTATCATCACTGAATCTTCATTAAAGTAATATTGGTGGAAGACATAATTACGAAATCATTACAGAAAAATATATATAATTTCTCCTAACAAAGGAAGATGTACCTCCATATTCAAGTTATCATTCCCTAAGTGTAAATATATAGAATATTTTTCAAAATTGTAATTTTTCACATCGAAATAGTCATAATAAAGAGGTCAGTTCCCAAGCAGAAGTATTCCAGAGTAAGAATCGTATTTAACCTTTGATTTGCTGAGAAATGTTAGTCATTAACTCTGACTTCAAGGAGGTTAAAAATCTTCACCAAATTGCCAATTAGTTTCCAAAGACTCTCGGGAGACTGTAAACTCTTCGCGAAGAAGCCAGTAAATGGTTTGATATTATCCATGCATCTTTTTTTCTCACGGGTATATTCATGCATTTAGTAACACATACACACGTACACGCATATATATATATATATATATACATATATATATATATATATATAAATATATATGTATATATATATATATATATATATTGTATATTATATATATATATATATATATATGTGTGTGT
>NC_090725.1:329587625-329605125 GCF_036898095.1 Palaemon carinicauda | reverse complement strand
GCCTTAAAATGCGTTAGCGTATTATCAAATTTGTTTTTCTTTGAGCATAAGTAAATGCTTTCTTAGCTATGTTCATACAGTTATCTAAAGGGTATTTTAGATAGTAGATATTAGTGGCAATATCTTTCGTGATAGTAGACTTATTCTGTATGTACTTAGGGCTGTATATTATAAGTGCCCTTAGGAATTCACTTATTAACATGCCCCTTTTTCCCCATTTGTATAAGGTGAGAACGGTTGCCTTCTTTTTGAAAAACTTTGCTTTGGCCTTGTGGTAGACCGTAACTTTAATCAGCTGCCCTGCCTAACAGTGCTTAAACCCCAGAAGTATATGTGACTGTGTTGTACCAGTGTCCAGCGTCCTTCCACCCTGTAGCGAAGGGTCCTGGAGCGGTTAGGTTGACAGTTCAAGACGTGTGAGGTGTCTGTTATGTTTTTAGAAGGTGTTGGAGTGGCTTTGTACGTATTCGAAATATAATTTGGAAAGATTTTTCGTACATAGAAAAGATTATATGGCAGATAAGTGGAAACGTTTACTTAGAAAATGTAAAAACACATTTTCTTTTTTAGAATATAAGATATATGTAAAAAACATTATTTAATAATGTAAAGCAATTGCTTATTCAAATAACACATATAAATCATATAAAAAAGACCAACCAAATGTATATCAGAATATTAAATAGATTATATAAAGAAAATTGAAACTAAAGTTCCACTCCAAACTCCCATTCGAATTGATGATAAAAAGGTGTTAAAAGTAGAATTAATGATATCTCTTAAACCTCTAAGCTTAATAAATCCCAGGAGCTGGCTTAAAGAGAGACTGAAAATTCCCAGCAGATTTTTGATCCTAAAGAATTGGTCTAAAAAGCATTGGAACCTACATTTGTTTGAGGGAACTTGAATTGAAATTATCTACATGCACACGCACACACACACAAACATATGTACATACATATACACACAAACATACATACATACATACATATATATATATATATATATATATATATATATATATATATATATATATATATATATATATATATATATATATATATATATATATACATATATATATATATATATATATATATATATATATATATATATATATATATATATATATATATATATATATATATATATATATATATAAATATATATATATATATATATATATATATATATATATATATGTATATATATATATATATATATATATATATATATATATATATATATATATATATATATATATATATATGTTGCTAGCTAATGTAGAACAAAGACCTCAAACATGTCCTTTGTACCAACCGTGTTTCACACAATTGTACATAATTCCTTTTGTATATATTATGCTTGTATCTTCGCTCTTCCTCGCACTAAAACGAACATGAAAATTCATGTCTGGTTTTTCCTCTGTAACATTATCTGTCTTGTAAACTTGTTATGTCCTGTTGCCTTGAGGTTTTGTATATAAGGAGAGTGTTCTAAAATAATAAAACTCAGTCGTTTCCAACCTGCCTTTGAGTTCACAACCTTACTCGGCGCCGTCACATTGGTGACCCCAGAAGTCGACTCCCTCCCACTGCCTTCCCCCCCCACCTCCCTTGCCCCTCCATCGTTGGTACTATGACGGAGACGGACTCTACTACAGCAGTTGGCGCTGCGGCCGCCCTATTGAAACTTTCACCGTTCGCCACCGGAGAGGCGTTTGCTTGGTTTCAACGCGCTGAAGTCCACTTCCGTACCAGGGGCGTGACTCACTCAACCACCAAAGCGGATTATGTTCTCGCGGCAATACCCGAGGACACCTTCCCAGAAATATCCAACTGGCTTTGTGAACAAGGAGACACCCCAATAGCGTATGACGCCCTCAAAACATACCTTCTGCAGCAGTACTCGCCGTTGCCAGCCGCCCGTATAGCAAAGCTTTTTCAGCTCTCGCAACATCCGTTGAGGGACCAAAGGGCTTCGCTTGCCCTCAGGGAAATGACCAGTATCGCTCGCCTTCAACCTGCCGCAGATGGCTCTCCTCGAAAGGTGAACCTACTTCGTGCCCTTTTGATACGCCGTTTACCCGAACCTGTACGCGCTGCCATACCCGATGTCGATAGATTGCCCATAAAGGACTTGATGACCAAAGCCGACGCCCTTATGGACAGCCACTTCAAGACCTCCATCAACGCCTCCACCCCTGACGACGAGGATGCCTATTCAACGTCAACCGAAGGTGACATGAATGCCGTAAGACATACACGCCTACCCCGTGACGTGCCGAAGCGGCGACAAAGCCGCCCACCGCCCACCGCCCACCAATCGCTCGCACCCCAACGAACGACTTCTACAGCCACTTACTACCTCCCATCCGCCGCAGTTTTGCTACTACCACTTCAGATTCGGGGCAACCGCGAAGAAATGTGCCAAGGACTGTCAGTGGCCAAAAAACGTGTAAGTAGGCCATCGCTTGTGGTGGTGGCCTCCCATGTTTCTAATCTTTTTTTTTTACAGGATGCAGGAACGGGCGTGCGATTTTTGGTAGACACGGGTGCTTGTCGTTCTCTTTTGCCAAGGAAACTCTTCAAGGCACGACGTAGTCTGTCTACATCTGCCGATGTCCGCTTGGTAGCTGCCAACGGATCTGCGATACCCACCTACGGTTACGAGAACCTCACATTATCGTTCGGAAACGGTAAATTCAATTGGAAGTTTCTCATTGCTGACGTCACAATGCCAATCCTCGGTGCGGATTTCCTCTCTCATTTCCACCTTCTGGTCGATGTCGCCCACCGACGATTGGTCAACGAAGACTCGTACTCGTCGACACCTCTTCAACCCGCCCCCTCTAACCTCGCTCTCCACATCAGCGCACCACGGATGTCTATGCCCACCTCCTCACGTCGTACCCGGAAGTTTTCCGTCCAGAACTTCGCAAAACGCCCACGGTTCCTGCCAAGCACGGTATTTATCACCATATCAAGACGACGGGACCCACAGTCTTCGCAAAATTCAGACGTCTGGCACCGGAACGATTGGCAGCCGCCAAACAGACGTTCGCCGAAATGGAGAAAATGGGCCTTTGCCAAAAGGCCTCCAGCCAATGGTTGTCGCCCTTACACATCGTTCTGAAGAAAGACGGCTCCCTCCGTCCATGCGGGGATTACAGGCGCCTGAACATGCAAACAGAACCGGATTACTACCCCCTCCTAAACATTGCCGATGTAACCTCCTACCTGCACAAAGCAAAGGTTTTCTCTACGTTCGACCTCCTGAAGGGGTATTATCAGGTGCCTATGAACCCAGAAGACATCCCCAAGACCGCCATCACCACTCCGTTTGGTACATACACCTTCAATTACTCCTGTTTTGGCCTTCGTAATGCTGGGGCAACGTTTCAACGTCTCATGGATGGCATCTTAGGGGCCCTCCCTTTCTGTGTATGTTATGTGGACGACATACTTGTGTTCTCCTCCTCAAAAGAGGAACACCTCCGTCACCTGTGCATCGTGCTCGACCACCTGCAACAAAACGGCTTTGTAGTCCGGTACGACAAGTGTACCTTTGGCGCCAACAAAGTATCGTTCTTAGGGCACCGTATCACTCCTGAAGGTGTCCACCCCCTCCCTGAGAAGGTAGCAGCCGTTCAGAACTTCCCCGTGCCCTCAACCGTCAAAGCTCTGCAGGAATTCTTGGGCATGATCATTTATTATCACCATTTTCTGCCAGCCATTGCCGCCACTCTTGTCCCCTCTACGCCTCCCATAAGGGCAAGCCGAAGGACCTGAAGTGGGGTCCCCTTCACAAAGCAGCCTTCTGCAATGCAAAGAAGGCCCTATCAACTGCTGCGGCTCTCACTTTTCCTATCCCACACGCCCCTCTCCTTCTCTCCACCGATGCCAGCGACGTCGCTATTTGTGCAGTACTCGAGCAGGTGGTCAAAGGCTCGCCCCGCCCATTGGCTTTCTTCAGCAGAAAACTGTCCAAGGCAGAATCGGGTTATTCGACCTTTGATCGAGAATTGCTGGCGGTGCACTTGGCTGTCCGTCACTTTCGCCATTTCTTAGAAGGTACACCCTTCGTTATTCGCACAGACCACATGCCTTTGGTGCACGCCTTCACTCGACAGTCTGACGCCTTGTCCGCCCGTCAATGCCGACATCTCTCCGCCGTGGCTGAATACAATTGCACCCTCCAATACGTCCCTGGGAAAATGAATCCCGTTGCCGATGCCCTGTCAAGAAACACGTTGGCTGCCGTTCAACTGGGATTGGATTACAACGCCCTGGCTGAAGCCCAACGACAGGATCCAGAGTATCAAGCTTGTAGGACATCCGGCACGTCCCTCTGCTGGGAGGATTTTCCCCTCGAAGACTCCAAAACCACCCTCCTCTGTGACGTCAGTACTGGTAGACCGCGACCTTGGATTCCTGCTCCCATGCGCCGACAGGTGTTTGATCTCATCCACGGTCTTTCCCATCCCTCGTGCCGTTCTACTGCACAGCTGCTGAAGGCAAAGTTCATTTGGCACGGCATTTCTAAGGATGCTAAGGATTGGGTCCGCACCTGTACTTCTTGCCAAACTTCCAAAGTACATCGACACACGGATTCAGGAGTGGGCACTTTTCCTCAACCTCAGCGTCGTTTCGCACACATTCACGTCGACGTTGTAGGCCCCCTACCCACATAAAAAAGGACATCATTACCTGTTTACCCTCATCGACCGCTCCACTCATTGGCCTGAAGCCATTCCCATGGAAACTGCAACGTCCGCCTCATGTACATCTGCCTTACTCTCTGGATGGATTTCAAGATTTGGTATCCCTGAGCATATTACTTCTGACAGGGGAACCACTTTCACCTCTCAATTGTGGACGTCATTAGCGAATCTCCTGGACATCACCCTACATCAGACAACGGCCTACAACTCCGCTGCCAATGGAATGGTTGAACGTTTTCATCGCACCCTCAAAGCAGCTTTGATGTCCCGCTGCAAGGATCGAACTGGTTTACTCAGCTTGCCTGGGTCCTCCTGGGACTAAGGACCACTCCTACAGACGCCCTCGACGTCTCGGCAGCCGAAATGGTGTATGGCGACCCGTCGGTCGTCCCTGCCGAATTTTTTCCTTCTACAACCTCCTCCGACGATCTCCAGCGCATACGTCACGTCGTGGGAAAATTTACTCCGTGCCGCCAGACTTACAAACCCCCAGCGAAGCATCACATACCAATGGACTTGCACTCTGCAACGCACGTCTTCCTGGGCAATGACACCAGCAAGCCACCACTAACGCCCCCTTACATGGGCCCTTTCCTTGTGTTCCGACGCAGTCCGAAAGCATTCCTCCTAAAAATTCGGGGCAAAGAAGACTGGGTCTCCATTGATCGTCTAAAACCTGCTTATCTTCTGCCAGATGACCCGCCTACAGTTCGCCTCTCTAGATCAGGACGCCCTATTTAACATGTACAGTATGTCATTTTTAGGGGGGGAGCCATGTACCAACCGTGTTTCACACATTTGTACATAATTACTTTTGTATATATTATGCTTGTATCTTCGCTCTTCCCTCGCATTAAAACGAACATGAAAATTCATGTCTGGTTTTTTCTCTGTAATATTGTCTGGTGAACTTGTTATGTCCTGTTGCCTTGAGGTTTTGTATATAAGGAGAGTGTTCTACAATAATAAAAGTCAGTCGTTTCCAACCTGCCTTTGAGTTCACAACCTTACTCGGCGCCGTCACACCTTCCACTTGCATCTGTTTATGGTCTCTCTGTGCCAGTTCACGTCCGCAAACATTCTAAGTTTCTCAACCCATCGTCTTTTCTTATTACCTCTGCTTCCTTTAAAACCCTTGGGAACCCATATGCATATATATATGTATATATATATATATATATATATATATATATATATATATATATATATATATATATATATATATATATATATATATATATATATATATATATATATATATATATATATATATTTATATATATATATATATATATATATATATATTTACATTTATATATATATATATATATATATATATATATATATATATATATATATATATATATATATATATATATATATATATATATATATATATATATATATATATATATATATATTTACATTTATATATATACATATATATATATATTTATATATATATATATATATATATATATATATATATATATATATATATATATATATATATATATATATATATATATATATATATATATATATATATAGCCAGAGATTAGGTGAAACACAGAGAGAGAGAGAGAGAGAGAGAGAGAGAGAGAGAGAGAGAGAGAGAGAGAGAGAGAGAGAGAGATTACTACATTTAGATATATAAAGAGAAGATTTCCCTGACTTTTCTGAATGTTGACCAAATGCCAGAGAATAGTTCCCATTTGAATCTTGAGGTTTACAGAAGACTTTCCCACAATTACTTTGAGCGAAAGAAAAAATTTTCACGAGAATTTCCGGGACTTGAAGCTTCTCAAAAGGTTGGAATTTCTTGGAGCTCAGAATTGTTGGGTTGAGAGCTATTGCACTATGCAATTTCGTTGACTTTTCCTGTTTTGTGTGGTTTCTTCACGTTTTATTTTAGAAGTGAAACTGAAGAGGGCTTATCTAATAATGCTTGTTTATGAAGCAAAAGTAATATAGATTTTGAAAATATTTGAAAAGACGAAATAAAAACACAGATTTTAAATGCACACTGTTGAAAGAAACCGTAATTTTAATCGGAAATTCTTCGTAAAAATATACTGTTTTCAGCCGTATTTCAGTGAAAGTCAGGCTACCGTAATTTTACGTTACTTTTGTTATTATCTTTTACGGGTTGGTATCCTTTACGTCATTATATCCGTTTTTAGGACAGTAAAATCCTAGAATAAATGTGGCCTAGTATTTATGGTTTTTCAATAAAAATTTTTAGTGTAAGTAAAACGAAGAACAAAGAGAAATAATATAGGCCTCCTGGACACCTAAATGCAAACTATCATTGAAGGAAACTTAATGAATTGACTTTAAATTTATATGTTTTCACAAAATCTTTATGCAAATAATTCTCGTATTTTTATCTTTATTTCGTGAAACATTTTATGACTAATGAAGTCATCCTCATATCAAAAATCTCAATTTGGTATTGCTCCTTTTCCTCATGTGAGCCTTAAGAATATGATATAACATAATAATTTAGAAAAATCATTAGATTTTGGTATTTTAACTATATTATAGATAAAAAAAATGAAGGTACTTTCTTAGTTAATTTTCATATACAGTCAATATACACACAGCCACAGAGTATTCGACCTCACATATTTTAGATCCTCGACAGCTATACGACCTTAAGAGAATTTATGATCAACATTGTATCTTCATATACTGTAATGGCAAAACTGTAATCCAATAAATCTCTCTACTTTTATTCTTGTTTTACCTTACTGTTTATTATAAAACACATCGTTTTATGCAATATAAGTAGTTTCATTCATCATATATAAAACAAATATTGAAGAAAGTACTGGTAAGTATGATAAAGTGATTTCAGGATTAGAAAAAATAAATTTATCATTCTATTTTAATCAAACTCTGATTAACAGCTAGAATGTGAAAAAAATAAGATGGACAGACAATCTCATAAAAATATCTAATGAAAATTATTTTTCAATGTAACTAATAAAATATTTATATTTTCAAACCAAACTAAGGTTACAAAAAATATTTTTATAGTGTTATCATCATCATCATCATCATCATCATCATCATCTCTTCCAAAGAGCCTCAGTAAGATTTCCCCTCTAAATAAAATCACTGAGGTGAGAAATAAAAATTATCGGCAATTTAATACAGGAAATAAATATAAATTCCTGAATTTCCACCACATTAAAAAAAGAAAAAAAAAAATAACAGCCTTGGCAGTGTTCCAACAAATCCTAATGCTTGGTAAAACTCGTTGCTTAATTCCACAGGTAGTAAGCTTAATGGGTGAGTGGATTGCCACGAATTTCCTCGCTTTTCATTTAGCTTAATCGAAACACATTTGCCATTTTTATGTTCTGGTTTCCGGGATGTTGTTCTTAATTGATGCATTATATCACAACCCTTTTAATTGGAAGGTATAAGCACGTAAGGATATTTTAATGTCCTTGTTTAGTTCCTTTTATTGACTAAATTAATCTAAATTTACTTGTAAAATTGATTCTACTGCTGTGAAAGTTTAATTAAAATAGGTCTTGACTATTACTACTACTACTACTACTACTACTACTACTACTACTACTACTACTACTACTAATAATAATAATAATAATAATAATAATAATAATGATAATAATAATAATAATAATAATGATAGAATTAATGATATTTTTTTTAAAAAACATAGGTAATAATAATAATAATAATAATAATAATAATAATAATAATAATAATAATAATAATAATAATAATAATAATAGAAATTAAAGTAATATTAGCATCATTGATATTTGATGAGTTAAACACAGTCATTAATCAGTGATTTTTTTTCGCTATTACTCCATTCTACACAGTGTAAAAAAATCCTTCTGTAATGTTATTTATAAGACCCAATATCTTTCTATTTGTTTGATAAATAATCTAAGAATATCGGGAAGTCTGTAAATGTAGAATCTAAATACTCTGTCCATGTGCAGTCTGGAGTCACCTATATTCTTTCTCTCTCCATCGAAATGTACCTCTCTCCTCTCAGACAGAGCCAGAATAGACTAAATAAAGGTGGGTTTCATTGCTCTACTTATATAAGAATTTTGGATAGTTTTTAGCAGCAGGGATTTTCCTATTGCTCAGTACAATAACAGCATCAACAAGTTCAGCCGTGTTTAGTCCACAACAGAGTCCTCAAATTTATCCTTATTCATGTCTTGTATTTGCCCAGTTTTCATCACCACGATGGCCATTGCGGATTGGTGGTGGTGGGAGACATCTGTCCGATGGCTCACAGCAAACCAAGATATCATGGATGTCCTAGACTAGTACAGCTTTTCTGATAACAGTGATGCACGGACTTTTTCCCTACGTTAAAGTATCCACACTCAGAAAAGTAAATATCGAAATTTTCCCTCACAACTTTTGCTGCTAATTTGCTCCTAAGGTTCACCTTATCTTATGTTGCGAAAACGTTTTAATTTAAAGCCAAGAAAACGATCAATATATAAAAAGAAAAAATCCTGATTGAAAGAAAACGTACTTTTTCCAAGGAAAATAACAAAAGATCCTAATGTTTTAGTCTTAAGTGGAAAAAATCAAATATTTGATTTTACTTTTGCTTCCTTTTTTATATGAAATCATATTTCTTGAAACAGTAGAAATATTCTTTATAATAGAAAAACAGAGAGAACAAATAAATAAATGCTTATCATACGAGTATTTTTCCCTTTTAAATTATTATTATTATTATTATTATTATTATTATTATTATTATTATTATTATTATTATTATTATTATTATTATTATTATTATTATTTCATGAAATTATGTCCGAAGTGCAAAATACAGACTAGATATTGATCACCCCTATAAGTTACTTCAGTTTATAAGATTTTAAAAAAGATTACCATACATATTTAAAATAAAAACAATACAGAGGCAAACGCGCTCAGCAAGAGTTAAACTCCCACTTTTGAATATTAACTTTGCTTTCGTTTTATAACACACATATAACAAAAGTATTTTATTGTGAACCAAGTAATTCAACACGAAGAAATATATTGAATTTTACTACACTCTTATCTCTACCTAAACACTTCTAGAACCCACCATTCCCTGTTTCAACAATTCCCTCTGACTTTGTGGCTGGATGAAAAATTCGGAGAAGGGTTTAGGAGAACAGGTTCGAATGGCTTCATGTTGGAGAGAGTTTATTCCTCCAGCTAGTGCTATTCTATGTTTAAACAGCTTTTCCTTATATAAGGTTTATGAAAATTTTCATAAAATACTTTTGCTTTCCAATTAGATCACTAATATAAAATTCATTTAACAAAAAATGGATTAAATGTACCGTAAAAAACGTAAGATTTAATGCTAAAGTTTCAAGTCTTGAGCTATGATATCACTCTGGACTTAAACTACAATTGTTAGTTTGTGAGATTATGATAATATCAGAAAATGAAATTTATGCTGGATCATGATATCGTATTATTATTATTATTATTATTATTATTATTATTATTATTATTATTATTATTATTATATATATATATATATATATATATATATATATATATATATATATATATATATATATATATATATATATATATATATATATATGATATATATCTGTATGATATATATCTGTATGATATATATATATATATATATATATATATATATATATATATATATATATATATATATATATATATATATATATATATGTATATATATAAATATATATATATATATATATATATATATATATATATATATATATATATATATATATATATATATATATATATATATTTATATATATTAAATAAATTATACAAGCCCCTTAATATACAATCCACTCGGCCTTGGGATCTCAAACGTTTAGAGAAATTTTTTTAATGATAAATATTTTTGCCTGGCCAGGTACTGAAACCTATAACCGATAGAAATAAGGATAAACATTTGACTGTTAAGACCAGCCTAACATTTATTACAAATTCTATCAATCATAGGGTATTTGCAACTTATTTGAAAGACCTTTTTTAATAATTTTAACAAATCCCTATTAACCTCTCTTGACATACAACAACCTAAAGTGTTTGTTAACCTTTCCATCGAATATAAAAAAAAATGGAAACCTTTCTCTTGATTTATTGGTATTGAATTAAACTGATTTTGATATTTTTTCAGAAAAAAAAAAACTTTTATAATCTTTTTTTTCTTTTATACAGTATTTATGTTTACATTTTCGACTTTCCAATCTCTCATCTTATAGTCTATAATCAGCAACAAATTCCTTTAAAATATCTTAATCAATATTCGTACTAATGAAAATAAATGTTGATGAGAAATTTCATATCTTTAATAGTTTAATGCAACATTCACACTTCACCTATATAAATGAACATTGGTTCTTCTTGATATATGTATAATCCGTCTCTTTTGTTTCGTTTGCAGAGATCACCAGCATCCCTGTCATGTAGGTGACCTCTTTCCTCCTGCTCTCTCTCTCTCTCTCTCTCTCTCTCTCTCTCTCTCTCTCTCTCTCTCTCTCTCCCTCCCCCCTCTCTCTCTCTCTCTCTCTCTCTCTCTCTCTCTCTCTCTCTCTCTCTCTCTCTCTCTCTCTGTATATATATATATATATATATATATATATATATATATATATATATATATATATATATATATATATATATATATATATATATATATATATATATACTTAATAGGCTGTTTTAACTTATTTTGAACCATGAAACAGCTTTACTGACATACATATATTTAGAAGGAAATGATGATAAGGTTCATTTTAAAACTGATTTACACTCTGGAACGGCCTTATTGACAAACTTAAATTCGCAGGTGGATGTCGTAACACAGTTAGGCGTTGGCGAAGATACAAAAATATGACTATTTTCTTTTTCATTAATCAATTTGTCTATATTTATTACGATGATTATGAGAACATATAATTACAGTATTTTCATGCACTTTCTAGCATATAACTATAACTCCTTAAATGATTCGAATCGGTAATGAATAATGATATTCTCCATTCAAAGAAATTGCATTTGGCAGCTCTGTCACAAACTCTTCCCACCCACCTCAACTATGTTATGATTGTTACCTCGGTCGTTTGCACAGGGAAATTCCTTAAAATCCATGTGTTCTGATGAAGATATGCATTACTAAACACTTTTACAAGTAAACGAAAGTTACTTCGAATAGCATATGAAAAATTCTCACAATTTTCTGGTAAAAATATCCATTCATAATAAGGAAACGATCCTTGGGTAATTTACCAACTACCAACTCTCTAGCCTTTACCTTCATACCACACATTTTTGACACACGTGTTCAGTGTTGCCATCAATAAATTTCAATTCCCGCTAGACAGAACCCTAAAAACCGCTAGATTTGGGCTTGGTCCCGCTAGATTTACAAGATGTTCTACCGAGCTTAAAAAAAATCAACACTAAGCTGTATGCACCTTCTGTGTGTGTGTGTAAACTTATATATAGTCTATAAATCTGTATCAACTGTATATCTATCTATAAAAGCACACATACGCATATAATGCACATGAATATTGCCCTTTGATGTTAAAAAAAGATGAGAACAAATTTTATATGGAATTCGATACTTAATGTAAAGATAGATAAATTCAATGTTTACCTTTATTATTAAATAAGAAAAAACAGCATATCTTCGTGGTCCTCGAATGATTCTGGCTCCTCCTGTCCCTCATTCTCCTCGTGAACTGCTTGCGATGTTCCCTCAGTGGAAGTGATGTATGTCTGTTTGGTTCCAATCATGTTCAAAACATCAGGAGGTATTTCATAATTAAAGCAGGTTTTTGCATGTCTTTTTAGCCCCGAACCGATCCCAAGAATAGCATTCATCATATTCGTCTGCATTCTATTTCTTATCTTATTTTTCACAAGATTCATCTGGCTAAAAATTCTTTCAACCTCTGCATTTGAATGGGGTAGTACTAAGACAGATATTGCAAATCTCGCTAATTCCTTAAATGGGTTACTATTAGACGAATCTCTATACTTGAAAACTTCATTCCAAAACGTAACAGTTTGACCAACTTCCCATTTGATTAGAGTTAGGTCCTTCCACTGGTTATCAATGACCGTAATTTCAGTAGGGGAAACTTTTAATAGCTCCATTAATGGAATCAGAGAACCTTTAACAATAAGAGCATTTTTAACTGATAGCAACGACATGTACTGAAGAATTTTTACATTATCTGGTAACCGCTGACGTATCTCTTTAATCAGTACGGTAATGAACTTGATGCATCGCTCTCTCGTATTTTTTTCTAGAACTTCAGAAAATCCTTTTTGTTTCAGGGTTTCTATTTCTTTCTCAAACTGATAACCAAGGTATGGCTTGGGGTCTAGAAACTCGCTAATGTTACCTTCCAAAGGGTCAACTTTTGCAGTTGGCAATACAACTTTATTCACTAAGGATTTTAAAACCATCAAAAGGTCATCAAGAAGTTTTGTTGGATCAGATTCGTTTGACTCAAATGCCTTGTTAACTCTTTGGATATCTTTCAATACTGGTAATAGAAACTTAACAAAAGCCAGATTCTGACCATCATTATACATTTCATAAAGCATCTGAGCCATAAAACATTTTTCTTTATTACGTACAATGTCAAAGTGGGTTTTAAGTTCTAACCACTGATCATGGATTCTCTCTACAGCAGTTGCAATTGAAAGCCATCTGGTTTGGCATGATTGTACAATTTTCAATGGATCATGATTTTCATTGATTAGATTATGAATCTTCTGGTAGGCTGCCTGACGCAATGATGATCGGGAAAACCAGTTGTAGGTTTCACTAATAATATAGTCCAAATTTCTTGGAAGAGTCTCTGTTGCAGCAGCAGAGACGGCCAGTTGTAGAGAGTGGCATACACAACGTACCAAAACGAGATTAGGGACCTCCACCTTCATCTGTTCATAGACGCCATTATTCACACCTACCATAACACTCGCATTGTCTGTTCCAAGGCCTTTCAGGTTTTTGATATTCAGTCCAAAATCATGCAAAGTCTCTTTTAAGGCAGTCACAATCCCACTTGCATTACATTCTTCCAATTTTGTTAAGCTTAGAAAAGTAGACACTATCTGGCCTCTTATTTCATCATGGTAAATTATTGCTATACCAAGATATTTATTAATGCTAATATCTGTTGATTCATCTATCAGTAAACTGAAAGCATTATCACCAACTGAATTCTTTAGGTCACTCATAAAATGAGGATACAAAACATTCTTTAAGATAGCACCACACTTTGATCTCTTAATCGATGTCATTGATGCTATTTTGCTATCAGTGAAGCATGCCTTGCACAAACTGTTCAAGTGATCACAAGTTGACACAGAAGTATGTTCTGCTATAAACAATGCCATACGTCCTTCTGCAATCTGAACTTCACTTGATTTTCTTAATGGCTGAAATGGTATTGTACACTGTCTTGCACTGGACGAAGCAGCATTTGCCTTTTTTTTTTTTTTTTTTTTTTCCCGTGAGCTTTCAAGTCACATAACTTAGACACAAGAACGCACTGACAAAATTTACAATTAGGCACACTTTCACAACTTCCCTTCTTTTTTTCAGTTAACCAATGTTTTAAATCATCATCTTGAAGCCACTCCCTTCGAAATTTCTGTGTATATTGAGTCTTAGGCATTTTGAATTTAGATTCAATATACTTGTAGCCTATAGTAGCTGTGACAGTTAACCTTAACCAACAGACTGGTTTGCGGGTCCAATTAGGCGATTACACTACATATTGACCAACGTTGGTTGCCAGGGATAAACCAAACTTCAGTAGGAATCATGAGTGATACCTGTATGGTATCACTCAGTAGGTAACTTTGTGCAACTGGCACGTGGTAATACAAGCATCAAGAATCGAAAATTCCACTGCAATTTGATTTTTGTGAATTGGATTGGAATAACATAAGTAATGAAAACATGATTTAGGAAAAAAAATCCAGAAAACCGCTAAAAATTTTCATACAAAGCTAAAATTTCCCGCTAGCCGCTAAACTCATTTTCTTCCCGCTAGATTGAAGCAAAAAGATCCAGATCTAGCGGGAAAACCGCTAAAATGGCAACACTGCACGTGTTCGTCAAATCATATACTCTATTTGTTTGGAAAAGGAGCCTCTGATGCCATCTATTAGCAGTAATGTAAACCTCGTTATGATGTAAGGGAGCGGGCTGGGGAAGTCTGCGATATCGTGCCATTCGAAACATAACAATATCGTTATACCACGTAATTTTTACTAACAATTCATGTCATACCATGAAACATTAATTCTATTACTATGTCATTAAAAAGTAATAGGATATTAGATCAAATAACTGTATAATTACTTGATTGCTTCACCTATTTCAGTACACGTGGCATATCTGGCTACCACTCTGACCCCCCAAATGTAATTGAACTAACGATTGTTAGCTGAGGATATATTTCTGTGACATTTATTGTGACATTTGTAATTTATTAGGAATTAAGTTGTGGCCAGACAACTAGGAACAATAGGTTCACGTGCGTCTGTTTTACAGCATTTTTGTGGCATAATATCAACAGAAATTAAGTAATAAAAATTAAAATGAGTTGAAGATGGGGGTAATTAGCAATTTGGTATTCTACGGCTAATGCCATCTATTGGCCATGAAAATAAACAATACATATAGCTCTTTAATCCTTGCATTCTGGAACCTTCTATGACGTAATTTTGGTTTGAAAATATGCCTTTATGGCCTCGTTAATTAGAACTGAGTATAATTTATACCTGCCGCATATTTTTCTACACACACTTAGTATCAATCTATCACCCTTTTCCAATTGGTTAGAATAATTTACACGAAAGGAACAAAGGACGTGTGCTGCCACCTTTTGCTAAATAGAAACACCTGGATTTCATTCAAATTTGGAGAAGTGTGATACATGTAAAATTCTTTTGGGTTCCATCTCATATGAGTATTTTGTCAAATAAATTTACTGACAATCCGGCTAAGGGGGCCACATGAAATCCCTGCATTGACATAAAACCTCAATGAACCTTGATGGAATAAAAAGAGGAATGAAAATAGAAACGAGAGGTTTGGAGAACAGAGAAGGCTTAGAAGATTTTGGGAGAGGGCAACGTCAGTATAAGGCATTTTTTATGTTACTGAAAATTCTAATGTTACCTATGGCAAGATCCTTTCAAAAATTAATACTTTTGTTATGAGAGTGAAGATTGGGTATAATTATTGTTGGCAATACATTGATGGTGATGGTATTCCCTGTAGATTGTGAAACATACTCGCACAATCTGCGTCATTACATGCTTGGAAATTTAAAAATATTTTATTAATAATGTTACAGATTAAGTCTGTTTTGTTTTGAATGATAATATATCATTAATAATCGTCAACAAGTTTCGAAGATTTTGCTGGAATAAATAAGGGAACATTATAATAATAGTTTTTGTTGAGGATGCATTAGTATGTTAATACATTCCGTTTGATGTATTTATATATCAATAAAATCTTCTGAATTTGATTTTGAATTTATCATTACTAAAACATACGTTCATGGTATTCTCTTTTCAATTAATGTATCGAAAATCTACATTTCCAATAATATTTTTTATGCATGTGTTTTGAATTGAAAATACATACAGAGCAGATTCCAATATTCTAGAAGCAGAGGTGGAACTCAGCTATAGAATTAAAGACCCCAAATTTAACCAATTTATAATTTTCTCAGCAGAAATTGGCAATTATAGATAATTCTCTCTAAAGTGTCCTTTGTTACATTTACCAAACAAACTTCCTGTGAAGAAGTAAACGTAACTAGATAGGAGTTTTTTTTTTTCAATTTCATCCGAGTATTACGTTTTTGTGTGATTTTTTACGTGTATATATATATATATATATATATGTGTATATATATATATATATATATATATATATATATATATATATATATATATATATATATATATATATATATATATATATATATATACCTACACATATGTACACAAACACACACACACACACACACACACACACACACACACATATATATATATATATATATATATATATATATATATATATATATATATATATATATATATATATACATATATATATATGTATATATATATATATATATATATATATATATATATATATATATATATATATATATATATATATATATATATAATATATGTGTGTGTGTGTGTGTGTGTGTGTATTTATGTATGCATATTTATGTTTAAATATAGAGACATTTCTACCAAAAATACCAATGTCACCCTTTCCTAACGTGTGTACATTTGTCAACTACTACTCTAACTGTATAAAATCCTGAAAAATCAAATATGCAAATCAACCCATTGAGTGGAATCGTTCCCAAATCCAAACTATGAATAATTCATCGCATTAATAATTGCAGAGAGGCAATAACTCCCATTCATACCAAATGTATGGATATATAGGCCTCTATTTATGGTCATCCAAATAGAAATGTTGATAGTTTAAAACTTTTATCATTTACCTATTGTTTTGCAGTTTTCTGTTGATCTCTCTTGCTATTACATATATTTTAGATGATCTAATTCATCTTAAATTTACAATGAAAATTATTTCTCCTTTTTTTCTCCCACGATTATGAAATATGATAAAAGTATTTATGGTTAATTCCACAACTTTTTTGGTGTTGATATCACAGTCAAAAT
>NC_090725.1:329580125-329582625 GCF_036898095.1 Palaemon carinicauda | reverse complement strand
ATAATGGTTTATATCGTTTATATTTACCATGATTAAAAGCATTAGTAATCTATTTTTCTTAATTCATGGCAGATTCTATGATTTCCATATTGAAGGAAGCATTTGGAAATCAAACAAATGTTCTCTTCACTTTAAGCCACAGTTACTATCATTCAGCTACAATTGTTTATATTTCATTTCAATACTTCTTATTCATATTTATAGCTACGTTTATCAAAGTTTCCCATCTATTTTGTATATATATATATATATATATATATATATATATATATATATATATATATATATATATATATATATTATATATATATATTTTTTTTTGTGCCTGATTAAACAGAATTATGCAGAGAAAATAGATTGTCTCTTCTAACTTTCAAGTAACCAATATACCAGACATCAAACATATATCATTTTGTATCTTTGCCCATTAACATTAGAGATTGTTTTACGTATTTCGTAGAAGGAAAATCTTTTCTAAGTTTTAAACATACACAACCGCACACAAACATACATACACTGATTTATATATATATATATATATATATATATATTATATATATATATATATATATATATATATATATATATATATATATATATATATATATATATATATATATATATATTTATTATATATATATATATATATATATATATATATATATATATATATATATATATATATATATATATATATATATATATAAGTAACGATATTTCTACCAAATTAGTCTGACTTACATTTCAGTTAACCTGGTCCTTATTTTTATTTTTTTTTTTGGGGGGGAGGAAAAGAATAGATTTTTCTTCTAATGATAAATGGAAAATTCGATACACTTCCACGTTACTGACAATATGTAAACGTTGGGTTTAGAGAAATGCTCATAATTTGTATAATGGTTTTCAATTTGTTGATTATCCTGTCTTACATAAAGAATGGGTTTATACAGTTTGTTACTTAAGTAGCATTTTTACATATGAATTTCACTATCAGTAAAACATAAGTTAGTATTTTTCTTATGAGGTTTCGATTAAACTACTTCATATTTTCCAATTTAGCAGCTTTTCAGAAAATTGTCAGTAAAAGGTAGATTATTTGTTTTCTATTTTTAATTTCAACGCTAAGCTGAAGTAAAATGACTTATTGTAATGCATTACCTAATGGAAGCTCAATATGAAAAAAAGAGTCGTTAATACTTTCTTTTTATGAAAGGTGATACGTTTCTATTTTCCGTGCTCTGTGATCTTTTCTGAGCTTAGATTTCCCGTTAACATGATATATCAAAGAAGAAGCAAAAGTGAAGGAAAAGAGGAGAAGGTGTGTTGTTTTTCGTAATCTTAATATGAGTTTGCTCTAGGGGAAAGTGGAGGTAGGTAGTATGAGTGGTATGTGCTGAGAAATTGCTAATCAAGCTAAAAATTAGGATCTACAGCACAGTAATAAGATGAGTATAGATGTATGGATTGGAAACGAAAAGAGGATGAGAATGATGAGGTAGATTATGGGAATATCACAGCATGGAAAATATGAAAATGATGAAACAAGAAGGATGGCAGGCGTAGTGAAGTTTTCAGGAATGATAAAAGTACTAGGGCAGAGATGGTGTTGGCATGTATTGAGGATGGATAGTAGGGAGTGAGTGAGGTGGGCTACGGATCCTGTTAGGGGGAGGAGAAGAGGAAGAGTTAGGCAGATAAATAGATGGAGAGTAAGATACACTTAAATCATACAACCAGGAACAGTACTCAACGTTCCCAGCTCCCACGTAGCCTAGATGTTTCAGCATGCTCAACAATTACTGTGGGATCCAATGGCATTGATTGTCCTCAGAGAAATAATCAATATTGCTCACCTTCAGGCAGTTGCAGACTGCTCTCCTCATTTATTAAACCTACTTTGTCCCTTTGTACAGCTCCTGCGGGAACCTTCCAAGTCTCGACATCTTGCCCATAAAGAACCTAACGACTAAAGTCGACATGCTCATGGAGAGCAGATTCGAAACTTCACTTAATTCCCTCAACATCTCTACTTCCAAAGTAGGGGACAACACTTCAGCGCCAACTGAAACTGAGGTGAATGATGTAAGACACCAATGGTAACCTCTTGAAATGCCTGAGCAGTTATGAAACTGCAAACAGACCACATATGCTGTTCAGTGTGAGACCACCACAAACGCCATGAAAAGCAGCTACTTAATGCCTCTCACCCTCACTTGTGCGACTATATCTCCAGATTTGCAACTACAACAAAGATAAGTGCTACTGGATGGTAATGATAAAAGAGTAACTAATCCATCAACTGTGCGGTGAACTATCCATTATCTAATCTCTTCTTTTTGCATTATTTGGGATATAATGTGCAATTTCTCGAAGATACAGTTGCCTTGCATCTCTACTTCCATGTTCCCTCTTACGATTGCAACACTGTTATTCTAAAGAATGGTCATGTCTACATGGTAGCTGCCAAAGGATCCTCTTTCTCTGCTCACTGTCATGACAT
>NC_090725.1:329557625-329572625 GCF_036898095.1 Palaemon carinicauda | reverse complement strand
TTGGTGAAGATTTTTAACCTCCTTGAAGTCAGAGTTAATGACTAACATTTCTCAGCAAATCAAAGGTTAAATACAATTCTTACTCTGAAATACTTCTGCTTGGGAACTGACCTCTTTATTATGTCAATTTTGATGTGAAAAATTACAATTTTGAAAAATATTCTATATATTTACACTTAAAGAATGTTAACTCAAATATGGAGGTACATCTTCCTTTATTAGGAGAATTTATATATATTTTTCTATAATGATTTCGTAATTATGTCTTCCACCAATATTACTTTAATGAAGATTCAATGATGATACCCTAAATATTATCCGTCTGTTATCCAGTCCTGGAATATTTTTCAGTCTTCAAAAGGTATTTTCTAGGCTTAATTTTTAAAACTCCAACCTTAGATGTTTTCATATATAAACTAATCTTTAGTCTCCTTGAAGTGATCTAAGTTCTATATCTGGTAAATTATTTACTTATTCTCACTTCCATATATATTACATGTATTTGTCCAAGATGCGTCTTTTATTAAATGATATCTATGTTATCTGATATTTTGTATCAACAGAATGCGTAATAATAAACACTAAGTTAAAACCCTGGCAAGATGATAGTAAATAATATTTGATATATCATCAAACTATCTTCATCTTCCCATGATTAAAATAGATTTGACAAATGATGTTATTTTAACATATAATAGACCTGTCCCATCAAACTATATTTACAAGCGATAGATTATAATAAAAAGGAAACAAGGACATAAAAAATATTATTATTATTATTATTATTATTATTATTATTATTATTATTATTATTATTATTATTATTATTAATATTATCATTATCATCATCATCATTATTATTATTATTATTATTATTATTATTATTATTATTATTATTATTATTATTATTATTATTATTATTAAGACACGCCCACAATCAGATTAATATCCGACTAAGGTAAACTTGAAGATATATCATTGAGAGATTGAGTCATCTTGTGCCTCATCATTATTCAGGCAGTTAATTAATTCTAATTGCTAAACTTTGTTCCAGGACAGTTTCCCGCTCAACTATTACGTTTACTGTCGTTCACCTTAGCGTTTTAATGAGTTAACTCAACCGTGAATCAAAGCTATTAAACGTAAGGAGGTTTTTGCATAATTACTTATTATTACTAAAAAGTAAAGAAGAAGATGTATGTATGGAGTAATATCTGTTATCAAATAACTCTTACATTTGATATACGTCATTAATTTTTACATTCATTTAACGTATTAGAATATATATGTATATATATATATATATATATATATATACACACACACACACACACATATATATATATATATATATATGTATATATATATATATATATATATATATATACATACTTAGAGCCACGAAAGTCTACAATGCATATTCTATGCTCATCAAGTTTCATTTTTCGTGATTTCGGCACACACACATACAGACACATGCACACGCATACGTATATGCATGAATACTATTCATAAGACATTTTCTCAATGAAAAATGTTTCATAGGTACTACAATGTCAATCTAAAATAGACAGGGGAAGATTATTTAAAGAAGATTTCTTATTTCTGTGCATTTAGTTATGTCAAATTATGGTTCTATGATGATTTATAAAGTGTTCTAATTTCTTAATATAAATCTACTTAATAATTATTAAGTTGGAATTGAAACCACACTAAGAAAATAGATCAATACACAACTCGAAAATGTATGAATAGACTTACTTCTCGAGTTTTCCTATCAAGATGATGTGGATGATGTGATTGAATGGTAAATAAAATCTACTGGAAACTGTATATCGATTATACGTAGTGTAAAGGGTAAAAAAAAATATTATAACTACTCTGATGGTCATTTGCTAACAATCCCTAAGGTAATTTTCGTAACTGAATGATCACACGACACTTTCCAGGTAGTTTTCTTGAACTGTGAGTTCCTATTGGCAAGGGTATTCAGGAAACAACTTCTAGAATGTTCCTCAAAACCGGGATTTCGCTCTCAAAATGACCTCACTCATGCCATCTATTGGTACCTTTGGGAAACAGCTAAAACTTTAGTCATTCGGCGAAAAACTTTAGTTATTTAATACGGAAATTTAATGAAAAATATTGTAATTATGAAAATTATGATCAATATACGAAAAAGTATATATTGTTTAAAAGGAAAATGCTTAAAGTCCGGTATGTTCATAGATATTGTTATTTTAAGTTGGAAATATTCTGGCAATATACAGTAGATTCGGTGCAGAAGGCGGGGCCCAGAATTACAAACAGATTGATAGGGTGAAATAATTAAAGAATAGTAGATAGACTGCTATTTGGTTGATATATTGAGCAGTAAAAAGTATTTAGTGTAAATAACTTTTCACTATTTTGCTAAATTGATCGGAAGTAATAAATTCAGCTCATATTGTCTTCCTTCAAAGTAAAAAGGTTGGTAGCTCATATCGCAAAGTCGAAAGGGATGTAAACATGAAATTCTTTTAATTTATATGTGGATACAACATCATTAATAAATTTAAAAAGTACTGCACAACATATCAAAGATACTATAAACTTTACTTAGACAGGTTTCAATAAAGTATGAGATATACACAGGGATCTGGAATCATATTTATTCGTAAAACATCTAACCTAAAAGAATCATAGAATGACGACACAATAGCACAATAATTTTAATTTTCAGTATCATTTGAAATCTATTTTCAAAACAGTTCATCATTAATAAGGTTTTTTTTTTCGTAGATGTTTCAAAATGCTACCTTGCCTTAGTGTCTAGCCTCTCTCTCTCTCTCTCTCTCTCTCTCTCTCTCTCTCTCTCTCTCTCTCTTTCTTGCCTTAGTGAATTATGAAATGCAGCTATCTCGAAACCTTCGATTAATAATTCATATTCCCAAAGTGTAGTTCGTTTAATATCCAAATGAGTTATTCAGAAACTATCGGCTTAAAAGCATACAATATCGAAATGTGTAAATGAATATCATATATGAGTTTCAACAACAAACCTCCAGGAATATATTCAAAATTATATTTAAACACACTATATTGAAACTAATAAGATTATTTCATTTACCAAAATGTCATTTAACTAATTGTCATTATATCTATTTTCCTTTGAGTTGAAATAGAGAGAATGAGGTTATGATAATAAATATCTCCGGAATAAGAAAACGTAAAAGGAGGGAATTTAAGATATTCATCTCTCTAACGATCACTATCAATGTTTCTATTCAATATTTCAATATCTACTACGGTTGATATGATAAATGATTTATATAGATAACTAATTATTGTTGCTTAATATTTCTTTAGAATCTTTGGTTCGCTTACAGACTTTGAACTTCCCCCAGCAATCTTTCCGAAAGGTGGGCTTTGATTTCAAATTTCTTTCATTGGTCTTTTAACAAATTTCAAAAAATTCTAATCTCAGCCTATTCGGAGATTGCAAACTTCTATTATTCCGCCATACATGCATTAAACTGAACATACATTCACATACTTTTTATTTTCCCAAAAATCAGACGGCTAATATTGCAAATATATATATGTATATATATATATATATATATATTTATATATATATATATATATATATATATGTATATATTTATATATATATATATATATATGTATATATATATATATATACATATATATATGCATGTATATATATATATATATATATTTATATATATACATATATATATATATATATATACATATATATATATACATTATATATGTATATATATATATATATACATATATATATATATATATATATATGTATATATATATACATGCATATATATGTATATATATATATATATATATATATACATATATATATATATATATATATATATATTCAAAATTATATTTAAACACACTATATTGAAACTAATAAGATTATTTCATTTACCAAAATGTCATTTAACTAATTGTTATAATATCTATTTTCCTTTGAGTTGAAATGAGGGTTATGATATGAAAAATCTCCGGAATAGGAAAACGTAAAAGAAGGGATTTTAAGATATTCATTTACTCTAAGACTTAGAGCAAATGATCAAGCTAACAAACTCCACCTCTGCCTTGTGGATTTGGAAAAGCCTTCGTGTTTCATCAAAATGGGTTCAACAGCTTTGGGACTGTTTTGATGACCCAGAAATTCTACTGTATTTTATTCTACCATTCACATGTATTTTGAGCCATTTGTTTAAAGTCCACAGTCTATCTATCTTAACTAGGACTGGAAATTAGGCTCCTGGATATTATCCATAGGTGTGGAAAGATGGGCCCCTGTATATGTCTGTAGGTGGTCTGGTGGGTTATCGATTGCCATCTTTTAAATGTCCTCTTTTGCTACTGGGACTTGATAATACCCCGTTAAGAGATTTATTTGTCAGGATAATCCAGCTCCTCAATGTTGGTTAATCATGTCTGCAATATTAGGCAGGGGATACATGTCTTGTACTGTTTGAACGTTAATTTACCAATAGTTCTTAGGCGATCACAATATGTTCACTCCTTCAGACTCCAGGTGCAGGAGATATGTCCCCTGGCTGGATGCTTTCTGGCAGATCCTCACCTCTTCCATTTCCTGGAATGATTTCCTTCCTTGGGTTACTTTGTCGGGACCCCTCCCTCTGAAATGTACATAAACTAGTGGTCCTTCTATGACGATATGATGTCAGATGTGGTGATTTGTGGAGCGTGTAAGGTTATGCTGGAGGAAGATCTTGAACACTTTGGGAAATTCATGGAGAAAGGAAAATGTTTCTCGTCCCAGCGTGGATCTTATTGCCACCCTAGGAGTGATGCAGGTTTATATGGGAACTTCTCTAAAGGAGTTGCTGTATTATTATTATTATTATTATTATTATTATTATTATTATTATTATTATTATTATTATTATTATTATTATTATTATTATTATTATTATTATTATTATTATTATTATATGCAATCAACTTCAATGCAAATGAATTACACAAAGATTGATACATATCTTTTTATCAATATCGTTTACACCCATTTTCTTTCTAAAGCTTCTTTACTATAACGGCCATTTTAAGAAGGATAATTTTATGTTGCAATTAACATAAAAAAATATTTAATGTTTGCTCTGACGTGGAAAGAGAAAAGTCATTATAAAACTGTTCAGTGTGAAACCAAAATTAATTTTGTGATTTTGAGATTACAAAAGATAACTAATGGTTTATGTGAATAGATTTTTTTTCTTCAACTTGATAGAAAGTGAATCTACCTTTTTAAAGAGTAGGAAGGTTGAATAAAGTATTTAAAAATCTCTCTCTCTCTCTCTCTCTCTCTCTCTCTCTCTCTTATACACACACACACACACACACATATATATATATATACACACACACACATATATATATATATATACACACACACACACATATATATATATATATATATATGTGTGTGTGTGTGTGTGTGTTTGTGTGTGTATGTATGTGTGTACGTGTGTGTCACTTCTCATAGCAAGTTACAAGAGAGACTTAGCTGAATAGTCTATTGGAAATATAGAAGTAGTTGACAATGAAAAGTCAATTGAGTTGATGGAATGCACTGGACATGGGACGGATGGATTGAAGGCTATGAAACTCAATTGTATATTGCTGAAGTGAGTAAACCAACTATGAAAGTTGAGTTTACAATTTGTATTGTAGGTAGAGTCTACATTCTTGATTCAGTGGCTAGGTATTAAGTGATTACTTTAAATTTCATATATGCGTAAGTTTATGAATATTTTTAACTTTGATTATAATCTACGTGAAGGACTTAGTATCTGTAAAGGTTAACTAGAACCAATGTTTTGGAAGAATTAGATGAGATATGTTTTTTTTTTTAAATCTATAAAACAATGAAGCATGATAATGACTAAACGTAGTAACTTACAAAATCACATAAGCAATAAGGATACAGAAAAATTCTTGTTACAACTTCCCCTTCCAAGTTTTGTATAACCGTTGGGTAAAAGGAAACTCTTTATACCAAAGTTCTTTGTATCTGAAGTGATGGAAAAATTACAAAGATTCCTTCAAAGGGAAGAAAATTGCTGTAGTGTTTGAACGTTGGATTATTATTGTGTCGGGTGAATCAGGAGAGAGAGACGCGTTTAGAACACAAGGACCCTTTTATACAAAGTGTCTCTATACATTTTCATTGTTGCCTCGTATAGTTCAAAGTCTATAGAAAAGCTTCAGGGTGTAATCGAGACAGAGAGAGAGAGAGAGAGAGAGAGAGAGAGAGAGAGAGAGAGAGATTTTCACCGAGAATTATTGGACCTTCTTCGAGGAAAAAATAACACTTATTTTTAATAAAAAAATAAGAATCGTATCATCAGAGGAATGGCAACAGGATTGGACGGAAGATGAAAGATGAATTTTGCTTTGATCCTCAGGAAAGGATCAAAGAAAAAGGATATAGACACACTTTCAGTGGAAGAAAGATAGGTCATGTTATATATAAATAGGAAATGATAACCTCTTATATAATTGCCCATTACTGATGGGTTTATATTTCATTAGTCAGGGATTACGTACTATTAATTTTCCAGCTCATTGAAACTTATACACAATTCATTTTTACAAGAGCGTTTGATTATTAGATTAGCAAATATACCATTCTATATAGAAGGTGATTAATAAAAGGTTCATATTGTATCTAAAGTATCTATATATACAATTTGAAAATCGAAGAAAATAATAATTACAACAAAAAACCTCTTAAAACAGAGGATCTCTCTCTCTCTCTCTCTCTCTCTCTCTCTCTCTCTCTGCAATTTTAGTATATGTATGTATGTATGTATGTGTATATATATATATATATATATACAAATATATATATATATATATATATATAAATATATATATATATATATATATATGTATATATATATATATATATATATGTATGTATATTTATATATACATATGTATATATATATGTATATATATTTATATATACATATGTGTATATATATATATAATATATATACAGATGTATATATATTTATATATATATATATATATATATACACTATATATATATATATATATATATATAAATATATCTGTATACATGTATATATATGTATATGTGTGTGTTTGTAATTGTGTGTGTGGTTTTAAAATCCCCTTTCTAATAACAATAAATAATAGTCACTTATAAATACGAAAGATATTTATTAGACATTGTTTGAATGATAGATATTTATATATTTATATACATATTCATTTAACGTTGATATGATATTCACTCTTAGATATAATAACTATCATTCACTGGTCCACAAAAGTTTCAGTGGTCAAATTGTTCATAGTTTTTTGCTAAAGTAAGAAAGGTATATAAGAGTGTAATCCTTAATTTTTTATCTTATAAAGCCTTTCATTTGTTCTTAACCTTATAGTTTTTCCTCTTTTTAATAGAACAATTAAGTGTAGGTTTTATGACTAGATCTATTGCTTCAGTAAGGTCTTTTGGATTCTGAGCTTCATTCTCTTTGGTGTCTATTAAGCGAGGAAATGGACTTTAAGATTTCTTTTCCAAAGTCTTAAACCTTGGGGTAATATGCTATTATGAAGTCATTAGCAGCACGATGAAAGGATGTGTAACTTCTCGTTTGTCGTTTAGTATCGTTCATAAACCGTTTTCCCATACACATAAGTGAGGTCATAAGAGAAGTTAAAAGTTTAAACCACTGACTACTACTACTACTACTACTACTACTACTACTACTACTACTACTACTACTAATAATAATAATAATAATAATAATAATAATAATAATAGTAATAATTATAATAATAACCTACACATTTATCTTATCTATAGGACACCGACCTTTTATTATCATGTTACCATACTTTGTGTTTAAGTATTATTAGTAATAATCTAGTCTTTGACGATATTTGTTACATTTGACACGAGAAAGAGTAATGTATAAACATTGAGATAAGGTAATATAATATGAAATCATTACATAACATGAAATTCATACATTTACAGACGTCTCTCTCTCTCTTTCCATCTCTTTCTTAGTTTTCTGCTTTTAGTATCAACTTTCAATTTGTAATTAATTCCTTCCCATCTAATAGTATTCAATAATTTATATATATATATATATATATATATATATATGAGCTAAAATAACATACCAAATAAAGCTATATACATTAATCTATTTCCATAATAAGCTTAGTTTTCTCTAGAACTAGTTGACATCTCTGAAATAATGTGATCTTCTCTCAATGTATATGAAAATTACATTTAAAATAAACTATAGAATACTTCACTTTATTAGCTTAGCATTTTCTAGAAATTTCAGTTATATGAGTTTTCCTAGAATTAGCCATGCCTCTTTGATATAATAATAACGAGAAATAAATATAGACCTTGATTGGAAAAAGCCAATAACATGGAAGTATTAAAGTACTTATCAATTTTTCATTACAGTATCTCGAATATGTATAGCATATTCCTATGGAGAGCTGAGTCTCCAATGTATCTTAGTTCTATCCTTAATATTTAATTTGTAGTATAAAAAATATCGTTACTCACTTTCGTATCCAAACCTAATGGTGTGGGAAAATCAGTGTCTCTCTCTCTTCCTTCTATGTTGCTGACAGCATTGTAAAACCTCTTGATCTCCCCTAACAAGGAGGTTTTCCTTTTCCCTAGAACATTATATGATAAAAATAGGAGATTCTTGTCACATCTGGTAACAAGGACATTTCTTAAATGTCAAGGGATTTCTTTGATTCTTCAAGGAAGATATTTCTATAATACTTACCACTTATGACGGAGAAAGATAAATCGCTAATTCAAATGGAAAAATCAAGAATATGCCAGAGGTTTTCATGTGGAAGGAGAAAGACATGTATCAATTGTAAAAGTTTTCATAGAAATAAGATATATCTTAATTATTGCACATACACAAATACACACACACACGTGCATATATATATATATATATATATATACATGTTAATCATGTGTAAACAAACATTTATATGTAAGTCTATGTATGTGTCTGTATACGTATACCAGTATGTGTACAGAGATGGTTATGTTTATGTATATATTATGCATGTTTATGCATGAATGCCTGTCTGTGTATACGTATGTATATGTCTTTTTGTATATTTATATATAGATGTGTTTTACATATACATATAGTTTTGCTTATGTATTTATATAGATAAGGCTACCGTTATTCATATAAATAAACTGTATTGAAAGTCAAAACAAGAATTTACCTGTCACCAGAAATGATCCTTTTTGGCAGGTGTCTAATGAGTTTGGATCTCCGCCCAGTAAACACCTGACCACAGCACAGGTAGCTGGTATGGGAGTGTCATTGTTCTGAATGCCTCTATATGTATGTTCGTACGTTTACTTTCCCTATAAAATGTAAAGAAACTTCTAATAAATCAGTCCTCTGAAGAAGTATCACGAAACTAGTCAAGACTTAATCATATATTTCGTATTTTCATTTTTCCCTGTGGTTCTTCTGCATCTGAGCATCATGGTTTCCTGTGATTTTTACACACACACACACACACACACACACACACATATATATATATATATATATAACATATACACACACACATATATATATACATATATATATATATATATATATATTTGTATGTATATATATATATATATATATATGTATATATATATATATGTGTGTGTGTGTGTGTATATATATATATATATATATATAGTACAGGTAGAATATACTAACACTATAAATCAATAAAACAAGATCATAGAATTCACCCGTGTTTCAATACATTTAAAAAAAGACGTTTTTACAGCTTCCCCAGACTCTCAAACAAGAGTAAACTCATTATGAGGAAAACAAGCGTTCTGGAACACATAAGAGGCACTTCAATGACTTCTATTATATAAAGTATTCTGTAAACTTCTTTTGTGTTTAAAAGTTTTAAGAGTCTTCGAGTCTCTGGGAATTGGGGCTTTTAGGCTTATTCAGAGTATGGTAAGAATATTGATCAATATGAAATTCTCTTTAAAGAATTTTAAATGTTACTCTTTCTATTTCAGGTAAACTGGTTTATTGCAGTTATATTTAATAAACCTATCCTGAATAACTAATTTATAGATTTGATAATATTGAAGATTAAATAGATGAATTCAGAGCATCATCAATGTAATGTATATTTCTAATAAAACATGTAAATTTAGGTTATCATCATCATCATCATTTCCTACGCTTATTGCCGTAAAGACCCTCGGTTATATTTCGCTTGTAGTCTCTATCCGGAGCTTTTAAAATCTAACTTCTCCATTCCTCATCCGCTACACTATGTTTCACAGTACATAGCCATGTAGGTCTGGGTTTTCCAGCTCTTCTAGTGCCTTGTGGAGCTCAGTTGAAAGTTTGAACTAATCTCTCTTGGGGAGTGCGAAGAGCATTCCAAAACCATGATCTCATCCACATTTGACACTCGAATAATCTCTCTTATAGATTCATTTCTAATCCTGTCTTTCCATTTAGCTCCCCATACTCTACTGAGGGCTTTGTTCTCAAATCTATAAAATTTGTTGGGTAATGTTTCATTGTCATACCACGACCCATGGGCATACAGTAATACCGATCTCAGTAAACGGAAATATAGCCTGATTTCAAGATTTTACTCCAAATAGCCATTTGTCTGATTAGCTTTTTACAATCTTTACTTTTATAGAAAATTATTAAAAAATTAATGCCTTTATAAAAGCCATGAAATTAACGTCAATTTAAAAATACATTTACTATCTGTTTTGGAATGCATTTGAGATATCATTTACCTATAAGTTTGTTTTTGTTTCTGGCTTTGTTTTATCTACAAAGGATTGTTCAACAATATTTTCTCATTACTTAGATACTAAAATCAATCTCTCTCTCTCTCTCTCTCTCTCTCTCTCTCTCTCTCATCATTTGATAATAATTTGACTACAAAGGAACCATCATCATGGATTAAAGTACGGATATTTCATCTTTGAATTGATAAAGCACTCTGATATGGAAAATTATATTTTCAAAAGGAAAAACTGAACATTCGAATATTGAATTACATTTCTACTGACTTTGATAAATAGATTTTTCTATTAGTATGAAAAGTGTCAAATATCTCATAATTAAATTCAAACCATTGTGAGGATACGCTCTTGGTCTCATCTGCCTGATCGCAAAAAATGCCTCAATAATGAACATTCATTTTTTCAACATAATACGAGAATTATTATAACATAATATTAATCATTTTATTGACCAGCAAAAAAAAAAAAATTATTTTTCTTTTATGTCTAGGCGCACGTGTTATTTTTATAAGAATTTCTCCCTTCGTAAATTGCGAAAATTTCAACTCTAAACAGGTTTTCAACCCCATCTATTGGCAGCAGAGCAAAGCAAATATATCACGTGATGTTGTTTCTGAACTTGTGGGGGAGGAAGGGTGAAACAGGATTGTGATTTTCGTCCTTTTCGCTCTATTTATGCTCGAATAGTAATTCCTGTACTGACAACTATATTTGAAATGGTATTTCCTATTTTATGTATATACATACTATGTTATTTATGATATTAATAACAATCTTTTAAGTTATAGTGACTTTCATTTTACCCTAACCCGATAATGGACTCGCCCATCATAGACGTCATGACTACCCAAACTACCAACACCCTGCGATGTAATTAACTAAACAAATAATAAATCATGTTTTTTATTGTATATAATGACATTGAAAACCCATTTTCAAATTTTATTCTATAGATTGACCTTACTAATATTACTCGATTCATTATATTTTCCATGATTAAAAATCTTTTTATGTTCGATAGCTTGGTAGCCCTGATCGCTGTATGGATACGGGAAGAAGGCAGTGAGGACGTCACAAGTACTGTAGAACTCACAACTACTAGTTATATAATTAGTCAACTTGGCAAACAGGCATTTTATTCTCTGCTATGATTTTGTTTAACGATACAATAATTTTAGAACTTCTACGAATATTAAATTGTGTTTGGTCTGTTTCAATAAAATCATCAACTCATCCTTGAAAGAATAAATAAAGTACGCTAGGAAATATATAAACATCCAAGACGACAGTTTTAATTAAAGGTAATTTTTATATACCATTCTAGTATCAATAAACATATTGGTATTACGAGATGAATTTCCCGAACGAAAAACAACTCTTTTCCTCCTCTTTGATGTATCATGTTCAAGGGAAATCTGATCTCAGGAAACTTCTTTTATCTTCCTCAACTTTCTTCAAGATGATCTGAGGTCGCAGAAAAAGGAAAATGAAAATGTATCCCCTTTCATAAAAAGGAAAGTCATGATGACTTTTTTTTTCATATATTGAACTTTCATCAGGTGGTGTTTTACGAAAAGCTATTCTACTTTAGTTTAAGGGGATCGGCCGCCTAAAAAACCAAAAAAATATGAAACATATTCGATTTGCTAAAAAAAAAATCTATGGCTTCGTAGAGCATTCAAGAAGGTGTGCACGACGTATTATGCTAAAATTCGCCTTACTTTTCTAGTTATGGCCTGAAATGTAACAATAACTTTATACACAGAAAACACCAGTAGCGCAAATTATTTAGTCTGGTATAGTTTTTGTGATATATGTTACAAAAACTTCCTTTGAAATGAAATATATAATGTCAATAATATCCTAATTGGCACCTTTCTGGTTATAACTAGACAAGACAAAACACCCATCATGAGTCATGAGGCTCAGTTACTAAAGGTATCCTTAACGTTGAAATAAAAACGATATAACTTTATTACTGACAATCCTGCTTGAGGGTACACTTGAGCACACTATTCTATCATATTTCTCTTCTTCTTTGTTTTGTTGATGTTTTTATCGTTTATTTAGGAGATCATTTTAATGTCATTACTCATCTTCATATATTTTATTTTCCTTTTTCCTTTCCTTACTGGGCTTTTTTCCCTGCTGGAGTCCCTGGGCTTATAGCATCCTGTTTTTTTCAACTAGGGTCGTACCTTAGCAAGTAATAATAATAATAACAATCTTCTCAGAAGCTGTTAACTGGGATGATATGAAGTAGCATCATTATAACTGACAGGGAAAATTCATATATAAAAATGCTACTTGAGTAAAATATATATATATATATATATATATATATATTTATATATATATATATATATATGTGTGTGTGTGTGTGTGTGTGTGGGCGTGTGTGTGTATGTATATATATGTATATATATGTTATATATACACACACATATATATATATATATATATAAATATATATATATATATATATATATATATTTATATATATATATATATATATATATATATATAAAACATGACATATTCTATAAGTAAGCAATGATAATCAACAAATTGAAAGACATTCCACAAGACATAAACAATTTGCCCTAAACCACTACGTTTTCACATTCAATTATTAGATACTGCGAAGAATATAGAAATTTCTCCTTTTCCTATAAGAGTATATCCGTTCCTCCTACGAATGTCTACAAGGCCAAGTGTTAATGTAAGCTAGGTTAATATCATAGATATATCTTTTTGCTTTGTGGATGCTTATCCTTGTATTCTAACCTCATGAAAAAATAAAACCATCGACACAACAGAGAAGCAGAATAACTATATTCCATTTGTGTAATAGTAAGACATTATCCTGACATAAGTGGTCATTTGTTATATAGGTGTTTACATGAAACAACTATAATTTCCAAGTTCCTTATTTTTGTAGCAAAAGACAATACCTTTTATTTAAAATTGAAACACTTTTTATTGTTATCGAATAAGTTAAGAATTAGGCAAATGACTTCTAGGTTAGTTATGAAATGACCACCAGAACAATTTCAATAAAATTCTAAACGTCATGTCAAATTAATCTATATGATATGGGCTATATTTAGTAGGGTCTGTAATTAATCAAAATAATTTTATCGCACTTTAATCCAAAGTAGATTTTTTATTTTATACGATATATTTTTTTATAGATGAATTTCGTTTAGCACAAGTTTTGTAATATTCATAACTTCAACGACGAATGACAGGCATTACTGAATTTGGGGTTGAGACAACCTCAGGGAAATACATTTGGAAAGTCAAATGGCAGTTAGGAGAAAATGCTCTAAGGTTATGAGCTATTTCAGAGTACATGGAGATTTAAAGTGATTTATATAATGTTGGGAAGATGAGCAGCTGAAGGTAATACTGCGGGGAACAAGTAGCTGAAATAAGGATGAAAAGCAGGCTTTAGTTAAATCCCCTCAACTGTAAATGATTAAATAATGATCCTAAAAATATTTAATGCTCGGTAAAATAGGCAGGAAACGTGTGTAATATTCAGGAAGGGAGGGAAATGAAAATATCTGGTAAATGGTTGGGAGATTTGTAAAAAAAAATATCAGTGGAAATAGAAATATTTATTGGGTTATATTGCGAACTAAAAGAAAGGAAAAACTGGGGGGGGGGGGGATAAACAGAACAGAGCTATAGTAAGGAAATGGAATTAAAAAATAAAAGAAAAATATACTGCAAAATATTTTGTATACACACACCCACCCACACACACACACACACACACACACACACACATATATATATATATATATATATATATACATAGTGAAAAATAATCGCATCAGGAATAGATGATAATTGTTAGAAAACTATGTAGGCACAGAATATTAAGGATGTAATAAAGAAATGTACACTTAACGATATATAAAAGCATATGGTTCTCAGACATATTCAAACTAAAAGCATAAATACGAAAATTTATCTCAATTAAAATATCATCAAAAATTATCTAGTGTTCTCAGTAGGAGGTTTTTAATCTAGTACGAGTTTTACAATTAAGTATTTCGTATTTTATTCAATTGATTTTTTTTTTTTTTTAC
>NC_090725.1:329551089-329557125 GCF_036898095.1 Palaemon carinicauda | reverse complement strand
ATATATACATGAGTGTGTATATATATATATATATATATATGCATATATATATATATATATATATATATATATATATATATATAATGAGGTTATTTATATATTTTTTTACGTACAGTTTCGTCCGCAATTAGGCTACCTCGCTAAAAGCATGTGATTTTTCGTTATAAATATTGAAGTTTTATTTAAAATATTTAACAGTCCACTATAAGAGATCGGTCTTTTTTACAAACATCAATCATGACAGTTTTCCGATAAATCAACCATCCTCACATAAAGGAAAATGTCACTATTCATGATAGAAAAATTATACATAGAAACTCCGACACACTTATATAAATGTAAAGACAGGTGTCTCTATGGTGAAAAAATATGTAAATATATTCACTAAACTTATAAATTTTTCATATAAGTATTTTGAAAAGTAAAGGGATATTTATTAAATCCATAGAGAACTGAATCTCTTGTTTCTCATACTTTTTTTTGTTCGGTCAAAAAGGTGAGTCTCCTTTTGTCTTCCTTAGAGTTACCTTGACGTTCATCTTCTTCCCGCTCAGGATGGTTACCAAAATTTCTGGTCTCTCTTTTGAATCCAAATATAATGTGATGGGAAAACCAAGGGCATTGCCTCTTCATCTTCCTTCTAAAGAGAAAATCATATATAGCACACTACATCCTCCTGATCTTTCCTAAAATAGCATGTTTTTGTTTTCTTTTTCACTTGAACCACATATAGCAAGCAAAACGTGTATAGATACGGAAGAATTTTCTCTCCTTTTCCTCCATACACCGCTCATAGTACTCGACTTCAGACCACAATAAGCCTAAATGACAAAAAACATTAAAGGTAGCACACACTAATTTCTACTCGATTTGCATTAGCAGTGTCAACCTAAGTTACTTCTTCAACTGTAACGGCCTTCAATCTGCAAGCATCATTAAACCTACAGCCCAAACGTCGTTGAATATACATATGAAATGACCACCCATATGTATCACTTTTCCAACCATATTAATACCCATTTTTCAATAAATAGAATGTAGTATGTTGCTTTCACATCATACCTCTTTGAGCAGTAACCATCCATCCGTCTACCCAATATTTTTAGTGCTCTCAAAAACTGTTTGCGGATCAAAATTCGTCATTGGCCAACAGAAAAGTGATTAGTATTGCTATGGTTTATCCTGCTGCTAACAGTTCTCCTTATGAAGTGTACCTACCTCATGCAATTTGGATACAATGCCTTCCAGAGCCTGCGCGAGCCACCATTCCTGATGTCGATACCTTTTCCAAGAAGGACCTCATAACTAAATGAACACTCTTTTGGAAAGCCACCTCCCAACAATCCAGAGGTCCATCAATAGCTCTACTTTGAACATAGGGGACAGCCATTCATCGCCGACTGAAGCTGAGGTAAACTGTAGGACATTGATGCCCACCTCTTGAAAAGACTGGGCATTCATGAAGATGGCCCCTACCCACCTATGCCACCCAACATCCCTGCCTCAAACCATTACACTCAAAAGCTACTAAATAGCTCCCTTTGCCTTCAGTTGTAATACTACTACTCCAGATTCGAGGCTGCTGCGAAGAAATGTCGTACTGGATGCCAATGATTAAAAAAAAAAATGTGTAAATAGGCTTTCAGCTGTGGCAGTAGCCTCCTTTTTAACTAATCTCTCCCTTTAGTAGGATTCAGGATCTAGTGTTAGCTTTCCTGTAAATACTGGTGCCTATCATTTTCTTTTGCCATATTTCTTCTCATGGTTACGGCAATGACATTCTAAGCCTGCTGATGTTCACCTGGTGGTTGCCAATAAGTCTGCTACCTACTCACGGTTAGATGGTTATACTGTTATTCAAGGCTTCCAGAACTGGTGAATTTTCCTCATAAACTCCATCTGTGATTGAAAAAATCATGCCCGGAAAAAGAAACACGATTTTCTTTCTTTTGAAAAAAGTTATATATTTTTTTCTTTGTAATTCATTGCCCATCAAGGAAATGAAAGATATTTATATGTAGAAGAAGAAAATGTGGAGAGTAACTTCCTTTCTATAAAAAAAAAAATATAATTATTACATATCAGAAACACACACACAAACACACACACATAAATATATATATATATATATATATATATATATATATATATATATATATATATATATATATATATATATATATATATATATATATATATATATATATATATATATATATAATTATATACATACATATATCAAAAATTTTAAACAATTTTTATTTTTCCTAACATACTCACCGAGAACTACTTTCCTGTGGAGTCACTTGGTGACCTCTCAATCTCGACCAAGGTTTTCCTGCCGTTATCCCCCTATCCCGCTCTATATAGTTTTTACCCCCGCCGCCAGGATGTGCCCTGAGGGCAGGATTAGGGCAGGTCACTGCCTCTCCGGGTCAGCATCGCCATTAAGTTCGACGTTTAGCCCAACTTGGCAATGGAAGGATGGCACTCGGGGACGGAAGGGAGGGCCATTACCCGGAAAGTAGTTCTCGGTGAGTATGTTAGGAAAAATAAAAATTGTTTAAAATTTTTGATTTGTTCCGACACGAATTCTCACCGAGAACTACTTTCCTGTGGAGACTTATACTTTAGGAGGCGGGAGAGCCATTCTGCCACTTGGTTCGGCACATAGTGCCTGGAGGGCTAAGGAATACGGGGCCTATCAGAGAGCGGATAGAGGGTAACTGCGGAACCTTACGCTTATTATTTAAGACTCACCTCTTAAAATCTTCTCTACTGAATTTTCTCCTGATGAAGTAGCGACGAATCTATTCTCCGTTGGGGACATCTTCTAGCCTACCGCTACACAGATTGGAGGGCGGCGATGACTGTCCCAATGGAGAATCCATCCAAGGATTTTCTTGAATAGTCCTTGAGATAGTGGGCGGTGAAGGTCGACTGGTGCGACCAAGTGCCAGCTTGTAGGATCTGTCCCACCGCCATGTTTCTCTCAAAGGCCAAGGAAGTGCTCAGGCCCCTGATGTCATGGGGGCGGGGAGTGCCTGGCACTGCCATCTTATCCTCTTCATAAGTTCTAGCGATGACCTGTCTCAGCCAGAAGGAAATAGTGTTCTTGGAGACTTGCTTCTTATTAACACCTGTGGAGACGAAGAGGTTCTTGGCACCTGGTCGGAGATGCGCCGTCCTTTCCAGGTACTTCCTGAGCGTCCTTACTGGGCATAACTTCAGGTCTTCCGTATTGCCTGTCCTGGGAATGGCCGGAATTGAGAAACCTTCAAACTTTGGGTCCCAGACTGCTGGGTTCTGAGTCTTCGCTACAAAGGAGGGTACGAACCTGAAGGATACCTCCTTCCACCCTTTGGAGTGCGCAACGTCGTAAGACAGACCATGGATCTCACCTACTCTCTTAGCTGAAGCCAAGGCTAGCAAGAAGACGGTCTTGAGGGTGAGGTCTTTATCCCCGATATCTTTGAGGGGTTCAAAGGGAGGACGACTTAGCATTTTCAGGACCTTGGCCAGGTCCCATCTGGGCACTCTCCTAGCTTGAGGAGGGCAGGACTGCTCGAAACTTCTAATCAGCATCGCTATGTGTCTCGAGGTCCCCAGGTCGATGCCTTTTAGGAGAAAGACTTGGCCTAAGACTGCCCGTACTCCTTTAATAGCTGGGATTGACATCCCTATTTCATCCCTAAGGTACACGAGAAACTCAGCTATGTCAGGGACTGAAGCTTTAAGAGGTCTTATGTGTTTTTCTGAGCACCACTTCGTAAAGGCGGCCCACTTCGCCTGGTATACCACGGTAGAGGATTCTCTTAGGTATAGGGACATCCTCTTAGCTGTGGAGGAGGAGTACCCCTCCTTCTTCAGGAGCCGCTCGATAGTCTCCAGGCGTGAAGGCGAAGAGAGAGAGGGTTGTCGTGGAACTTGAGGAAGTGAGGTTGACGTAGCAGATCTGACCTGGGGGGCAGAGGCCAAGGCGGTTGGCTTGCCAGGTCTTTTAGATCCGCGAATCACTCCCTCTCCGGCCACCAGGGCGCTACCAAAGTCATCCTTAGGTTTTGGGAGGCTCTTACTCTGTTGAGTACCTGCCTTAAAAGCGTGAAGGGGGGAAAGGCATATACGTCCAGGTTGTCCCAATTGTGCTGGAAGGCGTCTTCTAGGGCTGCTCTTTGGTCTGGCACCGGAGAGCAATAGACCGGTAGCTTGGCGTTGAGCTTTGTTGCAAAGAGATCCATCACCGGGGAGCCCCAGCGTTGAATGATGAGTCTGGCTACTTCTGGGTGTAGGGACCACTCCGTCCCTACTATCTGACCCATTCTGCTGAGGCCGTCGGCTAGCACGTTTCTTTTCCCGGGGATGAATCTTGCTAGCAGCACCACCTGTTGCTCGTCCGCCCAATGCAGGATGTTTATGGTGAGGTCGCACAGTTCTTTCGATCTCATGCCGCCTTGCTTCTTTATGTAGGCTACCACCGTGGCGTTGTCGCACATTAAGGCCACGGTGTTTCCCCTCAACCGACTTGCAAAGTGCAGACATGCCTTCTGTACTGCTTTTAGCTCCAGGACGTTGATGTGGAGATGCCTTTCGGTCTCCGACCAGGTACCGCTTGCTGTCTCCTCCCGAAGGTGGGCTCCCCACCCTAGGCTGGAGGCGTCTGTGAACAGGAGGAACTCGGGGGGACAGGACCCGAGGGGCATCCCCTTGAGGGAGTTCGACTGGCAGCGCCACCATTCTAAGGCTGCTCTCGTGTCCGGAAGGACAGGAATCAACGCCTTCTGAGCGCCTGTCTGGGACCAGAGGCCCTTGAAGTTCCATTGCACGGGTCTGAGCCGCACTTCCCTTGGGGAACCAGTTTCTCTAATGAGACCAGGTGACCTATTAGTCTCTGCCAGTCTTTCGCCCTCCTGGAATGCTCTGACAGGAACGGCTGAATGATGTGATTGAGGTTCCGTATCCTGTCTTCCGAGGGGAAGGCCATCCCCTGCACGGTGTCCAACGTCATACCCAAGTACCCCATTCTGTTGGATGGAGTTAAGTTCGATTTTTCCAGATTGATAATGATTCCCAGATTCCTGCAGAACTGGAGGAGGTCCCTCCCTTGCTCTTCTAAGAGGGCCTTTGAGTTGGAAAGGAGCAACCAGTCGTCTAGGTATCTGATGAGACGGATACCCCGTTCGTGAGCCCATACTGAGACTGTCGCGAAGACCCTCGTGAACACTTGAGGGGCCGTCGACAGGCCGAAGCAAAGGGTCCTGAACTGCAGGATCTGGGAGCCCCATTTCACCCGGAGGAACTTCCGACTCGACGGGTGGACAGGGATCTGGAAATACGCGTCCTTGAGGTCGACCGTCATCATGTAATCTTTCTCCCTCAAGGACATCAGGACGGATTTCGGGGTGTCCATCTTGAAGTCCGTCTTTTTGACGAGCTTGTTGAGGGCCGACAGGTCTATCACGGGTCTCCACCCCCCCGTTGCTTTCTCTACCAGGAACAGGCGGCTGTAGAAGCCTGGCCCTGGGAGAAGGACTTCTTCCATGGCTCCCTTCTCTAACATGGAGGAAACCTCTCTTTGAAGGGTGGCCCTTTTCAACGGGTCCCTGGGAGCCAACCATTCTGTCTGGGTGGCTGGAATAAGAGGGGGTGGATCCGCTATGAAGGGGAGCCTGTAGCCTTCTTTCAGGACGGACATCGTCCGAGTATCCGCCCCTTGTGTTTTCCATGCTTGCCAATGAGGTCCGAGGCATCCCCCAACCCGAGGCTTGGGCGGGAGTAGGGGGCCTCTCCCTCTACCTTCTCCTAGAGGGGCGGCCTGATCTGCCTCTCTTCGAGGCGGAGTAACCCGACCTGAAGGAGCTGGCAGAAGCTGGTGCTCCCCTGCGGGAGGGCTGCGGAGTTGTTGTCCAGGAGGAGGAAGGGGCGTCCCTCCTCGAAGAGCTGGGGGCGGCCTGAGGAGTCATGGCGCTATCCAAGACTGATCTCCTGTATGGCGGCCTTCTAGAAGATGCTTGTCTGGGGACGTTGGTCTCTCTCCTC
>NC_090725.1:329541089-329543589 GCF_036898095.1 Palaemon carinicauda | reverse complement strand
GAACAATGGTTTGATTTCGGAGTGTCCTTCTCCTAGAAGAGCTGCTTACCATAGCTAAAGAGTCCCTTCTAACCCTTACCAAGAGGAAAAGTAGCCACTGACCGACTACAGTGCAGTACTTAACCCCTTGAGAGAGAAAAAAAATGTTTGGTAATCTCAGGGTTGTCAGGTGTATGAGGACAGAGGAGAATGTGTAAAGAATAGGCCAGACTATTTGGTGTATGTGTAGGCAAAGGGAAAATAAACCGTAACCAGAGAAAAGGATCCAATGTAGTACTGTCTGGCCAGTCAAAGGACCCCATAACTCTCTAGCGGTAGCATCTCAACGGGTGGTTGGTGCCCTGGCCAACCTACTACCTGCATTAGTTACTCTTTTATCATTGACATCCAGTAGCACATGTCTTTGTTGCAGTTGCAAATCTGGAGATATAGTCGCACAAGTGAGGGTGAGAGGCATTAAGAAGCTGCTTTTGATGGCGTTTGTTGGTGGTCTCACACGGAACAGCATATATGGTCTATTTGCAGTTTCATAACTGCTCAGGCATTTCACGAGGTGACCATTGGTGTCTTACATCATTCACCTGAGTTTCAGTCGACGCTGAAGTGTTGTCCCATACATACGAAGTACGAGATGTTGAGAGAATTATGTGAAGTTTTGAATGTGCTCTCCATACGCGTGTCGACTTTATTCGTTAGGTTCTTTATGAGCAAGATGTCGAGACTTAGAAGGTTCCAGCAGGAGCTGTACAAAGGGATGAAGTAGTTTTAATAAATGAGGAGAGCAGTCTGCAGCCACCTGAAGGCGAGCAATATTGATTATTTCTCTGAGGGCAATCAATGCCTTTGGATCCCACAGTAATTGTTGAGAAAGCTGAAACATCTAGGCTACGTAAGGGCTGGGAACGTTGAGTACTGCTCCTGGTTGTATCATTTAAGTGTATCTTACTCGCCATCTATTTATCTGCCTCCTTCTTCCCCTTCCCCCCCCCCCCTAACAGGATCCTCCCTAGCCCACCTCACTCACTCCCCAATATCCATCCTCAATACATGCCCACACCATCTCAGCCTTAGTACTCCTATCACTCCTTTAATCTTTACTACGCCTGCCATCCTTCTTGTTTCATTATTTTCTAATCTTTCAAGCTATGATATTCCCATAATATACCTCAGCCATCTCATCCTCTTTTCGTTTCCAATCCATACATCTATACTCATCTTATTACTGTGCTATAGATCTCAACTTTTAGCTTCTTTGGCATTTTCTCATCACATACCACTCATACTACCTACCTCCACTTTCCCCAATAGCAAACTCATATAAAGATTGCAAAAAACAACACGTCTTCTCCTCCTTTCCTTCACTTTTGCTTCTTCTTTGATGTATCATGTTAACGGGAAATCTGAGCTCAGAAAAGATCACAGATCACGGAAGATAGAAACGTATCACCTTTCATAAAAAGAAAGTATTAAAGACTCTTTTTCTTTATATTGAGCTTCCAATTAGGTAATACTTTACACGAAGCCATTCTACTTCCCACTTAGTGTTGAAAACAAAAAAAAATAATTTTTTTTTTACCTAAAACCTTCTAAAAAGCTGCTAGATGAGAAAATATGAGTAGTTTAATCGTAATCTCATAAAAAAATACTAACTAATGTTTTACTGTTAGTGAAATTCATATGTAAAAATGCTACTTAAGTAACAAACTGTATAAACCCATTCTTTATGTAAGAAAGGGTAATCAACAAATTGAAAACCATTATACAAATTATGAGCATTTCTCTAAACCCTACCTTTACATATTGTCAGTAACGTAGACGAGTATCAAATTTTCCATTTATCATTAGAAGAAAATTCTATTCTTTTCCCCCCCCAAAAAAAAATAAAATAAAATTAAGGACCAAGAAAACTGAAATGTAAGTCTGACTAATTTGGTAGAAATATCGTTACTTAAATATATATATATATATATATATATATATATATATATATATATATATATATATATATATATATATATATATATATATATATATAGATATATATATATATATATATATATATATATATTATATATATAAATATATATATATATATACTAATATATATATATATATATATATATATATATTTAAGTTATATATATATAACATATATATATATAACTTCTATATATATATATATATATATATATATATATATATATATATATGTGTGTGTGTGTGTGTGTGTGTGTGTGTGTGCGTGTGTGTGTGTGTATGTGTGTTTGTGTCCCGGTGTGTATGTTTAAAAGTTAAAGATTTTCATTCTACGAAATACGTAAAACAATCTCTATTGTTAATGGGCAAAGATGCAAAATAATATATATGTGAGGTCTGGTATATTTGGTTACTTGAAAGTTAGAAGAGACAATTTATTTTACTGTAAATAATTCTTCTTAATCAGATAAAAGAAAAATATATATAAAATATTTGGGAAACTATTTGATAAACGTAGCTATAA
>NC_090725.1:329526089-329531089 GCF_036898095.1 Palaemon carinicauda | reverse complement strand
CAACATTTATTTTGATTAGTACGAATATTGATTATGATATTATTAAGGAATTTGTTGCTGAGTATAGAATATAAGATGAGAGATTGGAAAGTTGAAAATGTAATCATAAATACTCTATAAAAAAAAATTATAAAAGTTTTTTTTTTCTGAAACGATATCAAAGTCAGTTTAATTCATTACCAATAAATCGCGAGAAGTGTTTCCATTTTTTTTTTTTTTTTTTTATTCGATGGAAAGGTTAACAAATACTATAGGTTGTTGGATGTCGAGAGAGGTTAATAGGGAATTGTTCAAATTATTAAAAAAGGTCTTTCAAATAAGTTGCAAATACCCTATGATCGATAGAATTTGGAATAAATGTTAGGCTGGTCTTAACAGTCAAATGTTCATCCTTATTTCTATGGGTTATAGGTTCGAGTACTTAGCCAGGCAAAAATATTTATAATTAAAGAAACTTCTCTAAACGTTTGAGATCACAAGGCAGAGTGGATTGTATAATAAGGGGTTTGTGTAATTTATTTGAAATATATATATATATATATATATATATATATATATATATATTATATATATATATTATATATATATATATATATCATACATATATATATATATATATATATATATTATATATATATATATCATATATATTGTGTGTATATATATAAGTATACTGTATATATGTATATATATATATATATATATATATATATATATATATATATATATATATATATATATATATATATATATATATATATATATCATACATATATATATATATATAATATATATATATATATATATATATATATATATATATATGTATATATATACATATACATATATATACAGTAATAATAATAATAATGATAATAATAATAATATAATAATAATAAATAATAATAATAATAATATTACGATATCATGATCCAGCATAAATTTCATTTTCTGATATTATCATTATCTCACAAACTAACAATTGTAGTTTAAGTCCAGAGTGATATTATTACCTCAAGACTTGAAACTTTAGTATTGAATCTTACGTTTTGTACTGTACATTTAATCCAATTTTTGTTAAATAAATTTTATATTAGTGACCTAATTGGAAAGCAAAAGTATTTCATGAAAATTTTCATAAACCTTATATAAGGAAAAGCTGTTTAAACAGAGAATAACACTAGATGGAGGAATAAACTCTCTCCAACACTAAGCCATTCGAACCTGTTCCCCTGAACCCTTCTCCGAATTTTTCATCCAGCCACAAAGTCAGAGGGAATTGTTGAAACAGGGAATGCTGTGTTCTTGAAGTGTTTAGGTAGAGATAAGAGTGTAGTAAAATTCAATATATTTCTTCGTGTTGAATTACTTTGTTCACAATAAAATACTTTTGCTATGATAGAAAATCTCTCTGAATATGTTTGTTATAAAACGAAAGCAAAGTTAATATTCAAAAGTGGGAGTTTAACTCTTGCTAAGTGCGTTTGCCTCCATACTGATTTTATTTTAAATATATATGGTAATCTTTTTTAAAATTTTATAAAATGAAGTAACTTATAGAGGTGATCAATATCTAGTCTGTATTTTGCACTTCTGAAATAATAATAATAATAATAATAATAATAATAATAATAATAATAATAATAATAATAATAATAATAATAATAATAATAACCCTTTTACCCCCAAAGGACGTACTGGTACGTTTCACTAAACCCATCCCTTTACCCCAATGGACGTACCGGTACGTCCTTACAAAAAAATGCTATAAAATTTTTTTTTCATATTTTTCATATTTTTCGAAAAAATTCAGGCCTTTTCCAAGAGAATGAGACCAACCTGACTTCTCTATGACAAAAATTAAGGCTGTTAGAGCAATTTTGAAAAAAATATACTGCAAAATGTGCTTTAATAATAATAATTTAAAAGGGAAAAATACTCGTATGATAAATATTTATTTATTTTTTCTCTCTGTTTCTCTATTATAAAGAATATTTCTACTGTTTCAAGAAATATAATTTCATATAAAAAAAGAAGCTAAAGTAAAATCAAATATTTGATTTTCTCCACTTAATACTAAAACATTACTAGGATCCAATAAAAGTTTGTTATTTTCCTTGTGAAAGTGAGTCTTATTTCCATCATTATTCATGTTTTATATTGATCGTTTTCCTGGCTTTAAATTAAAGCGTTTGCGCAACATATGATAAGCTGAACCTTAGTAGCAAATTAGCTAAAAAATTGTGAGAGAAAATTTCGATATTTAATTTTCTGAATGTGGATACTTTAACGTGGTGAAAAAGTCTGTGCATCACTATTATCAGAAAAGCTGTACTACTCTGGGACATTCATATGTTGGTTTGCTCTGAGCCATCTGACAGATGTCTCCCACCACCAATCTACAATGGCCATCGTGGTGATGAAAACTGGGGCAAATGCAAGACGTGAATAAGGATAAATTTGAGGACTCTGTTGTGGACTAAACACGGCTGAATTTGTTGATGTTATTCTTGTACTGAGCAATGGGAAAATCCCTGCTGCAAAAAACTTCCCAAAATTCGTATAAGTAGAGCCAGAAAACCCACCTTCATTTAGTCTAATCTGGCTCTGTCTGAGAAGAGAGAAGTGCATTTTGATAGAGAGAGAATGAATATAGGTGACTCCAGACTGCACATGGACAAAGTATTTGGATTCTACATTTACAGACTTCCAGATATTCTTAGATTATTTATCAAACAAATAGAAAGATATTGGGTCTTATAAATAACGTTACAGAAGGATTTTTTACACTGTGTAGAATAGAGTAATAGCGAAAAAAAATCTTTAATTAATGACAGTGTTAACTCATCAAATATCAATGATGCTAATATTACTTTAATTATTATTATTATTATTATTATTGTTATTATTATTATTGTTATTATTATTATTATTATTATTATTATTATTATTATTATTATTACCCATGTTTTTGCTTAACAATTTATTAATGATTTTAGTGGTTTATTATCATTATTATTATTATTATTATTATTATTATTATTATTATTATTATTATTATTGTTATTATTATTATTATTATTATTATTATTATTCTTGTTGTTATTGTTGTTATTATTATTATTATTATTATTATTATTATTAATGTCATTATTATTATTATTATAATTATTATTATTATTATTATTATTATTATTATTATTATTATTATTATTATTATAATTATTATTATTATTATTCAAGACCTATTGTAATTAAACTTTCACAGCAGTAAAATTAATTTTAAAAGTAAATTTAGATTAATTGAGTCAATAAAAGAAACTAAACAAGGACATTAAAATATCCTTACGTGCTTATATCTTCCAATTAAAAGGGAGGTTATATAATGCATCAATTAAGAACAACATCCCGGAAACCAGAACATAAAAATGGCAAATGTGTTTCGATTAAGCTAAATGAAAAGCGAGGAAATTCGTGGCAATCCACTCACCCATTAAGCTTACTACCTGTGGAATTAAGCAACGGGTTTTACCAAGCATTAGGATTTGTTGGAACGCTGCCAAGGCTCTGTTATTCTTTTTTTTTGGGGGGGGGGGAAATTCAATAGTATATATTTATTTACTGTATTAAATTGCCGATAATTTCTATTTCTCACCTCTGTGATTTTATTTAGAGGGGAAATCTTACTGAGGCTTTTTGCGTCAATAGGCATAGGAAGATATGATGATGATGATGATGATGATGATGATGAGGAGGATGATGATGATGATGATGATGACACTATAAAAATATTTGTTGGTAACCTTAGTTTGGTTTGAAAATATAAATATTTTACTAGTTACATTGAAAAATAATTTTCATTACATATTTTTATGAGATTGTCTGACCATCTTATTTTTTTCACATTCTAGTTGTTATACTTTATGTTAATCAGAGTTTGATTTTTGGAGGGATTAAAAATGGAATAATAAATTTATTTTTTCAAATCCTAATTCCAAAATTGATAGGATGACGTACTCACTTTATCATACTTACCAGTACTTTCTTCAATATTAGTTTTTCATATGTTGAATTCAACTACTTATATTGCAGAAAAGGATGTGTTTTATCATAAACACTAGGGTAAGACAAGAATAAAAGTTTGTTTATTTATACAGTAAATGCTTAGGAATCGAGTGTAGAGAGATTTATGGGATTACAGTTTCACCATTACAGTATATGGAGATACAATGTTGATCCTTAATTCTCTAAAGGTCGTATACCTGTCGAATATCTAAAATAATTGTTGTCAAATTCTCTGTGGTTTTGTGTATCTCGACTGTATATGAAAATTGACTAAGAAAGTACCTTTATAGTTTTATCTATGATATAGTTAGAATACCCAAAATCTAATGATTTTTTTAAAATTATTATGTTACATCATATACTTGAGGCTCACATGAGGAAAAGGAGCAATACCAAGTTGAGATTTTTTATATGAGGATGACTTCATTAGTCATAAAATGTTTCACGAAATAAAGATAAAAATACGAAAATTATTTGCATAAAAGTTTTGTGAAAATATATAAATTTAAAGTCAATTCAGTGAGTTTTCTTCAATGATAGTTTTCATTTAGGTGTCAAGGAGGCTTATATTATTTCTCTTTGTTCTTCGTTTTACTTACACTAAAAACTTGTATTTAAAAACCACAAATGCTAGGCCACATTTATTCCAGGATTTTACCGTCCTAAAGACGGATATAATGACGCATAGGAGTAATATTACGGATACCAACCAGTAAAAGATAATAACAAATTAAGGTAAAATTACGGTAGCCTGACTCTTACTGAGATAGGGCTGAAAACAGTATATTTTTACGAAGAATTTCCTATTAAAATCACGGTTTCTTTCAGCAGTGTGCATTTAAAATTTATATCTTTTTATTTCGTCTTTTCAAATATTTTTAAAATCTATAATACTTTTGCTTCATAAACAAGCATTATTAGATAACCCTTCTTCA
>NC_090725.1:329498589-329501089 GCF_036898095.1 Palaemon carinicauda | reverse complement strand
GGATATTCAAAACAAAAACATTCGGTATTGTTGTCGTTAATATAAAACTAGGCAACCGCCGTCCTGACGTAGGATTTGAGAGTTGCCACAGGTTTTATTTCCCTCCCTACACAATATATTACGATGTGATATCGTTGGTGTGTATGTGTATGTATAATGTTATATGTTTTTTTTATCATTTATGTTTCTAATATGTTAATATAAAACCAGTTTTAACTGAAAATAATTACAATTCACCTTTTTCTCTTGCAAAAAATTTAAAGTCCATATATGGAAAGGTTTTATATTATACATAATTATATAGGTAAAATAAAGTTATAAACATTAAAATTTCTACCAGTAATATTATTTTATCATAAGAAAATAATAAAAGTCGAATAAGTTCACAAGGGAATTTGCAAGAAGAGATAGAAAATTGCGCTCTGAAGAGGCTTATAGCAGTCTCCCATACAGCCGCTCAAGAGGCTTGTAGCAGTTCTCGGGTTAAGATATATATCTTTAGAATATTTTATTTTAATTGTTCACTGCTGCTTTTGTAGTTCATTTATTTCCTTTTTTTTTTTTCCTCTTTTTTTCCTCAGTGGTCGGTTTTTCCCTGCTGGATCCCTTGGACTTATAGCATGTATTCTAGCTAGTGTTGTAGCTCAACTTACCATAGTAATAATAATAATAATAATAATAATAATAATAATAATAATAATAATAATAATAATAATAATAATAATAATCTGTTTAAAAACTGAAATTCTTTTATTCCTGAAGAAATTTTGTCGTTTTAATGTTGTTTCATCAAGTTATATATAAAAATATTATTCTTATTATATAACCATATTTTGAGCATACATCCCAATTCATAAATTGTAACTAAGTACCAATGAATAGAAATTGTAACGAAAAGTGTGAAAAAAAAATTATATAAAGATATAATGAATATAACAACTAACATCAAATTTTATGGTGGATGATTCAGAATTTTTAGAAATATTTCTTAACAATGAAAGTTTTCCAATAAATTAAAATAATTATAATAAGCCTGCGTCGAATTTAGAAAATTGAAAACACTTCCTATGGCCAAAGAGAAAAACCTTAATAATAAAAAGACATTAACATTAAAAATTGGTGAAAATAGTAGTTATATAGTTCAATTGCCATTCATTTCTACTTAGAAGTTTTGCATAATAATTATCACCTTGGACATTATAATTATTAATATTTTTTTACTTCACGTTTAAAACAATTTTACTTTTATTTATAAACACACATGTATTGCATTATCCACATACTGTATGGGTGAAGACAAGAATGTACTCTTCTTATTCAATACATATTGTTCTTATTATAAAGATAATAAAAGACTGTGTTCTAATAGCAAAATAGATAATATTGAAAGTCAATAACTGATACCAGAATGAATGTAATTATTCCTTCTTATAATATTTTTCTCTTCTAATGGAAATAAAGGAAAATTGTACTTTGATTTTCTGGAGCAAAATAGATATATTTGAAAATGAATCTTTAAAACCAACCAATTAAGAAAGTAAATCAGGAAAGGTATCAGGAAATTGTACTGATATTTCCTACAGGGAAATGAACACTATTTATAAATGAATCCTTTTTACCATCCAAACACCAGTTATATCTTATATCATAATGTTCTAATAAGGGAAACAAAAGAAAATTGTCAAAAGTTTTCCATTAGCAAAATATATACGATTCATAATGAATCCTTTTTACCTTAAAATAGTTATCCCTTGTTATATCATATTGTTCTCATAATGAAACCAATAGGAAATTATAGATTTCCTTTAGCCAAATATATGCAACTCAAAATTAATCCTTGATACCAACCAAAATTATTTATTTTTTGTTATATCGTATTGCTCCCATAATAAAAATAATGCTAAATTGTACAGACCTTTCTTTTAGCAAAATATAAACGATTCAAAATTAATCCTCGTTACCAAACAAAAAAATAATTATTTTTTTATTTGGCTAAATTTCACTTCGTAACTCATCCAACCGTAATCTTCCCTCGCTCTTCATTTGCATAATTTGGGTTTCCTAATTCACTATCTATTTTTGGATCCTCAGGAAAAATATACTTAACTTTCTCCAGAAGACTAATTTCGAATTAGCACGCAGGATTAGATAGACTTTTTCAATAACTTGTGGAGATCTTGTCAGAGACATGAAACCTTATAAATTCTCTATATGCTAATCATATTTAGCTCCCTAATTTTTGGAAGCCAGAGAAATTAATGGTGACCTTATTTTTTCTGGAAATATATGGCTTTTTTATTTGTTGAAATATATCATATTAGAAAATTCATCGTAAAATGCCAATTATAAAACCTATTATCAATTTTATAATATATCAAATCATTCTATTCACCCACTTATAACAATCTTTATAAATATTCATCATGCAAAAATTTATTGTTCTTGAAAACAAAAAGAAAATGTGATATAAGTTGCACTTAAATATTGTGAGTATTATGCC
>NC_090725.1:329479759-329493089 GCF_036898095.1 Palaemon carinicauda | reverse complement strand
TATTATTATTATATTATTATTATTATTATTATTATTATTATTATTATTATTATTATTATTATTATTATTACCTATGTTTTTTTTCAAAAAAAATATCATTAATTCTATCACTATTATTATTATTTATTATTATTATTATTATTATTATTATTATTATTATTATTAGTAGTAGTAGTAGGTAGTAGTAATAGTAGTAGTAGTAGTAGTCAAGACCTATTTTAATTAAACTTTCACAGCAGTAAAATCAATTCTACAAGTAAATTTAGATTAATTTAGTCAATAAAAGAAACTAAACAAGGACATTAAAATATCCTTACGTGCTTATACCTTCCAAATAAAAGGGAGATGATATAATGCATCAATTAAGAACAACATCCTGGAAACCAGAACATAAAAATGGCAAATGTGTTTCGATTAAGCTAAATGAAAAGCGAGGAAATTCGTGGCAATCCACTCACCCATTAAGCTTACTACCTGTGGAATTAAGCAACGGGTTTTACCAAGCATTAGGACTTGATGGAACACTGCCAAGGCTGTTATTTTTTTTTCTTTTTTTTTTTAATGTGGTGGAAATTCAGGAGTATATATTTATTTTCCTGTATTAAATTGCCGATAATTTTTATTTCTCACCTCAGTGATTTTATTTAGAGGGGAAATCTTACTGAGGCTCTTTGGAAGAGATGATGATGATGATGATGATGATGATGATAACACTATAAAAATATTTTTTTGTAACCTTAGTTTGGTTTGAAAATATAAACATTTTATTAGTTATTATTGAAAAATAATTTTCATCAGATATTTTTATGAGATTGTCTGTCCATCTTATTTTTTTTTCACATTTTAGCTGTTAATCAGAGTTTGATTAAAATAGAATGATGAATTTATTTTTTTCTAATCCTAAAATCACTTTATCATACTTACCAGTACTTTCTTCAATATCTGTTTTATATATGATGAATGAAACTACTTATATTCTATAAAACAATGTGTTTTATAATAAACAGTAAGGTAAAACAAGAATAAAAGTAGAGAGATTTATTGGATTACAGTTTTGCCATTACAGTATATGAAGATACAATGTTGATCATAAATTCTCTTAAGGTCGTATAGCTGTCGAGGATCTAAAAATATGTGAGGTCGAATACTCTGTGGCTGTGTGTATATTGACTGTATACGAAAATTAACTAAGAAAGTACCCTCGTTGTTTTATCTATAATATAGTTAAAATACCAAAATCTAATGCTTTTTTAAAATTATTATGTTACATCATATTCTTAAGGCTCACATGAGGAAAAGGAGCAATACCAAATTGAGATTTTTGATATGAGGATGACTTCATTAGTCATAAAATGTTTCACGAAATAAAGATGAAAATACGAGAATTATTTGCATAAAAGTTTTGTGAAAACATATAAATTTAAAGTAAAATTCATTAAGTTTTCTGCAATGATAGTTTGCATTTAGGTGTCCAGGAGGCTTATATTATTTCTCTTTGTTCTTCGTTTTACTTACACTAAAAATTTGTATTGAAAAACCATAAATGCTAGGCCACATTTATTCCAGGATTTTACCGTCCTAAAAACGGATATAATTACGTAAAGGATACCAACCCGTAAAGGATAATAACAAAGTAAGGTAAAATTACGGTAGCCTGGCTTTCACTGAAATACGGCTGAAAACAGTATATTTTTTACGAAGAATTTCTGATTAAAATTACAGTTTCTTTCAACAGTGTGCATTTAAAACTTATATGATTTTATTTCGTCTTTTCAAATATTTTTAAAATCTATAATACTTTTGCTTCATAAACAAGCATTATTAGATAAGCCCTCTTCAGTTTCACTTCTAAAATAAAACGTGAAAAAACCACACAAAACAGGAAAAGTCAACGAAATTGCATAGTGCAATAGCTCTCAACCCAAAAATTCTGAGCTCCAAGAAATTCCTACATTTCGAGAAGTTTCAAGTCCCGGAAATTCTCGTGAGAAATTTTTCTTTCGCTCAAAGTAATTGTGAGAAAGTCTTCTCTAAACTCATGATTCAAATGGGAACTATTCTCTGGCATTTAGTCAACATTCAGAAAAGTCAGGGGAAATCTTCTCTTTATATATCTAGATGTAGTAATCTCTCTCTCTCTCTCTCTCTCTCTCTCTCTCTCTCTCTCTCTCTCTCTCTCTCTCCTCTCTCTGTTTCACCTAATCTCTGGCTATATATATATATGTATATATGTATGTGTATATATATATATATATATAATATATATATATAAGTATATATATATATAATATATATATATATATATATATATATATATATAATATATAGTATGTATATATATATATATATATATATATATATATATATATATATATATATATATATATATATATAATATATGTATATATATGTAAATATATATATATATATATATATATATATATATATATATATATATATTATATATATATATATATGTATATGTATAATGTATATATATATATATATATATATATATATATATATATATATATATATATATATATATATATATATATATATATATATATATATATATATATATACATACATATGGGTTCCCAGGGGTTTTAAAGGAAGCAGAGGTAATAAGAAAAGACGATGGGTTGACAAACTTAGAATGTTTGCGGGCGTGAACTGGCAGAGAAAGACCAAAACAGACGCAAGTGGAAGGTGTGACGGGCGCCGGAGTGATGTTGTGAACTCATAGGCAGGTTGGAGACGACTGAGTTTTATTATTGTAGAACACTCTCCTTATATACAAAACCTCAAGGCAACAGGGACAAAACAAGTTCACAAGACACACAATATTACAGAGGAAAAACCAGACATGAATTTCCATGTTCGTTTTAGCGCAAGGCAAGAGCGAAGATACAAGGCATGATATATACAAAAGGAATTATGTACAATTGTGTGAAACACGGTTAGTACATGGCTCCCCCCCACCCCCCCCCCCCTAAAAATGACATACTGTACATGTTAAATAGGGCGTCCTGATCTAGAGAGGTGAACTGTAGGCCGGTCATCTGGCAGAAGATAAGCAGGTTTTAGACGATCAATGGAGACCCAGTCTTCTTTGCCCAGAATGTTTAGGAGGAATGCTTTCGGACTGCGTCGGATCAGCAAGGAAAGGGCCCGTGTAAGGGGGCGTTAGTGGTGGCTTGCTGGTGTCGTTGCCCAGGAAGACGTGCGTTGCAGAGTGCAAGTCCATTGGTATGTGATGCTTCGCTGGGGGTTTGTAAGTCTGGCGGCGACGGAGTAAATTTTCCCAGGACGTGACGTATGCGCTGGAGATCGTCGGAGGAGGTTGTAGAAGGAAAAAAATTCGGCAGGGACGACCAACGGGTCGCCATACACCATTTCAGCTGCCGAGACGTAGAGGGGATCTTTAGGAGTGGTCCTTAGTCCCCAGGAGGACCCAGGGAAGCGGGGTAAACCAGTTGCAATCCTTGCAGCGGGACATCAAAGCTGCTTTGAGGGTGAGATGAAAACGTTCAAACCATTCCATTGGCAGCGAGGTTGTAGGCCGTTGTCCTAATGTAGGGTGATGCCCAGGAGATTCGCTAATGACTTCCACAATTGAGAGGTGAAAGTTGTTCCCCTGTCAGAAATAATATGCTCAGGGATACCGAATCTTGAAATCCATCCAGAGAGTAAGGCAGATGTACATGAGGCGGACGTTGCAGTTTCCATGGGAATGGCTTCAGGCCAATAAGTGGAGCAGTCGATGACGGTAAACAGGTAACGATGCCTTTGTGATGTGGGTAAGGGGCCTACACGTGAATGTGTGCGAAACGACGCTGGGGTTGAGGAAAGGTGCCCACTCCCGAATCCGTGTGTCGATGTACTTTGGAAGTTTGGCAAGGAAGTACAGGCACGGACCTAATCCTTAGCATCCTTAGAAATGCCGTGCCAAATGAACTTTGCCTTCAGCAGCTGTGCAGTAGAACGGCACTAGGGATGTGAAAGGCCGTGAATGAAATCAAACACCTGTCGGCGCATGGGAGCAGGAATCCAAGGGTCGCGGGTCTAATCAGTACTGACGTCACAGAGGAGGGTGGTGTTGGAGTCTTCGAGGGGAAAGTCTTCCCAACGGAGGGATGTGCAGGATGTCCTACAAGCTTGATACTTTGGATCCTGTCGTTGGGCTTCAGCCAGGGCGTTGTAATCCAATCCCAGTTGAACGGCAGCCCAACGTGTTTCTTGACACGGCGGAGAGATGTCGGCGTTGACGGGCGGACCAGGCGTCAGACTGTGGAGTGAAGGCGTGCACCAAAGGCATGTTGTCTTTGGGAATAAAGAAGGGTGTACCTTTTAAGAAATGGCGAAAGTGACGGACAGCCAAGTGCACCACCAGCAATTCACGATCGAAGGTAGAATAACCCGATTCTGCCTTGGACAGTTTTCTGCTGAAGAAAGCCAATGGGCGGGGCGAGCCTCTGACCACCTGCTCGAGTACTGCACCAATAGCGACGTCGCTGGCATCGGTTGAGAGAAGGAGAGGGGCGAGTCGGATAGGAAAAGTGAGAGCCGCAGCAGTTGATAGGGCCTTCTTTGCATTGCAGAAGGCTGCTTCGTGAAGGGGCACCCCACTTCAGGTCCTTCGGCTTGTCCTTAAGGGAGGCGTAGAGGGGAACAAGAGTGGCGGCAATGGCTGGCAGAAAACGGTGATAATAGTTGATCATGCCCAAGAATTCCTGAAGAGCTTTGACGGTCGAGGGCACGGGGAAGTTGTGAACGGCTGCTACCTTCTCAGGGAGGGGGGGGGACACCTTCAGGAGTGATGCGGTGCCCTAGAGCGATACTTCGTTGGCCGTCAAAGGTACAATTTTACCGGACTACAAGGCCGTTTTGTTGCAGGCGGTCGAGCACGATGCGCAGGGTGACGGAGGGTGTTCCTCTTTTGAGGAGGAGAACACAAGTATGTCGTCCACATAACATACACAGAAAGGGAGGGCCCCTAAGATGCCATCCATGAGATGTTGAAACGTTGCCCCAAGCATTACGAAGGCCAAAACAGGAGTAATTGAAGGTGTATGTACCAAACAGAGTGGTGATTGCAGTCTTGGGGATGTCTTCTGGGTTCATAGGCACCTGATAATACCCCTTCAGGAGGTCGACCGTAGAGAAAACCTTTGCTTTGTGCAGTAGGAGGTCACGCCGGCAATGTTTAGGAGGGGGTAGTGATCCAGTTCTGTTTGCATGTTCAGGCGCCTGTAATCCCCGCAGGGACGGAGGGAGCCGTCTTTCTTCAGAACGATGTGTAAGGGCGACGAGCATGGGCTTGAGGCCTTTTGGCCAAAGGCCCATTTTCTCCATTTCGGAGAACGTCCTCTTGGCGCCTGCCAATCGTTCCGGTGCCAGACGTCTGAATTTTGCGAAGACTGGGGGTCCCGTTGTCTTGATATGGTGATAAATACCGTTCCCGGCAGGAACCGTGGGCGTTTGGCGAAGTTCTGGACGGAAAACTTCCGGGTACGACATGAGGAGGTGGGCGTAGGCATCCATGGGTGCGCTGATGTGGAGAGCGAGGTTAGAAGGGGGGCGGGTTGAAGAGGTGTCGACAAGTACGAGTCTTCGTTGACCAATCGTCGGTGGGCGACATCGACCAGAAGGTGGAAATGAGAGAGGAAATCCGCACCGAGGATTGGCATTGTGACGTCAGCAACGAGACGCTTCCAATTGAACTTACCGTTTCCGAACGATAATGTGAGGTTCTCGTAACCGTAGTTGGGTATCGCAGATCCGTTGGCAGCTACCAAGCGGACGTCGGCAGATGTAGACAGATTACGTCGTACCTTGAAGAGTTTTCCTTGGCAAAAGAGAACGACAAGCACCCGTGTCTACCAAAAATCACACGCCCGTTTCCTGCATCCTGTAAAAAGAAAAGATTAGAAACATGGGAGGCCACCGCCACAAGCGATGGCCTACTTACACGTTTTTTTGGCCACTGACAATCCTGGGCACATTTCTTCGCGGTTGCCTCGAATCTGAAATGGTAGTAGCAAAACTGCGGCGGATGGGAGGTAGTAAGTGGCTGTAGAAGTCGTTCGTTGGGGCGTGCGAGCGATTGGTGGGGTGGTGGGCGGCTTTGTCTCCGCTTCGGCACGTCACGGGAAAGGCTGTGTTTGTCTTACGGCATTCATGTTCAACTTCAGTTGACGTTGAATAGGCATCCTCATCGTCAGGGGTGGAGGCGTTGATGGAGGTCTCTTGAAGTGGCTGTCCATAAGGGCGTCGGCTTTGGTCATCAAGTCCTTCATGGGCAAACTATCGACATCGGGTATGGCAGCGCGTACAGGTGTCGGGTAAACGGTGTATCCAAAGGGCACGAAGTAGGTTCTCCTCACGAGGAGAGCCATCTGCGGCAGGTTGAAGGCGAGCGATACTGGTCATTTCCCTGAGGGCAAGCGAAGCCCCTTTGGTCCCTCAACGGTTGTTGCGAGAGCTGAAAAAGCTTTGCTATACGGGCGGCTGGCAACGGCGATTACTGCTGCAGAAGGTATGTTTTGAGGGCGTCATACGCTATTGGGGTGTCTCCTTTGTTCACAAAGCCTGTTGGATATTTCTGGGAAGGTGTCCTCGGGGTATTACCGTGAGAACATAATCCGCTTTGGTGGTTTGAGCGAGTCACGCCCCTGATACGGAAGTGGACTTCAGCGCGTTTAATACCAAGCAAACGCCTCTCCGGTGGCGAACGGTGAAAGTTTCAATGGGGCGCGCGCAGCGCCAACTGCTGTAGTAGAATCCGTCTCTGTCATAGTACCAACGATGGAGGAGCGAGGGAGGTGGGGGGGGGGGGGGGGGGAAGGCAGTGGGGAGGGCGGCGACTTCCGGGTCACCAATGTGACGGCGCCGAGTAAGGTTGTGAACTCAAAGGCAGGTTGGAAACGACTGAGTTTTATTATTTTAGAACACTCTCCTTATATACAAAACCTCAAGGCAACAAGACATAACAAGTTCACAAGACAGACAATATTACAGAGGAAAAAACCAGACATGAATTTTCATATTCGTTTTTAGTGCGAGGGAAGAGCGAAGATACAAGCATAATATATACAAAAGGAATTATGTACAATTGTGTGAAACACAGTTGGTACAAAGGACATGTTTGAGGTCTTTGTTCTGCATTAGCTAGCAACATATATATATATATATATATATATATATATAGTATATATATATATATATATATATACTATATATATATATATATATATATTTTTTTTATATATATATATATATATATAATATTATATATAATATATATATATAATATATATATATATCATATATTATATATATATATATATATATATATATTTATATATATATAAAATATATATATATATATATATATATATATATATATATATTATATATATATATATATATATATGTGTGTGTGTGTGTGTGTGTGTGTGTGTGTGTGTGTGTGCGTGTGCATGTAGATTTCTTTCAATTCAAGTTCCCTCAAACAAATGTAGGTTCCAATGCTTTTTAGACCAATTCTTTAGGATCACAAATCTGCTGGGAATTTCAGTCTCTCTTTAAGCCAGCTCCTGGGATTTATTAAGCTTAGAGGTTTAAGAGCATGTCATTAATTCTACTTTTAACACCTTTTTATCATCAACTCGAATGGGAGTTTGGAGTGGAACTTTAGTTTCAATTTTCTTTATATAATCTATTTAATATTCTGATATACATTTGGTTGGTCTTTTTTATATGATTTTACAATATGTGTTATTTGAATAAGCAATTGTTTTACATTATTAAATAATGTTTTTACATATATCTTATATTCTAAAAAAGAAAATGTGTTTTTACATTTTCTAAGTAAACGTTTACACTTATCTACCACATAATCTTTTTCTATGTACGAAAAATCTTTCCAAAATATATTTTGATTACGTACAAAGCCACTCCAACACCTAAAAAACATAACAGACGCCTCACACGTCTCGAACTGTCAACCTAACCGCTCCAGGACTCTTCGCTACAGGGTGGAAGGACGCTGGATACTGGTACAACACATTCACATACACTTCTGGGGTCTAAGCACTGTTAGGCAGGGCAGCTGATTAAAGTTACGGTCTACCACAAGGCCAAAGCAAAGTTCTTCAAAAAGAAGGCAACCGTTCTTACCTTATACAAATGGGGGAAAAGGGGCATGTTAATAAGTGAATACCTAAGGGCGCTTATAATATACAGCCCTAAGTACATACAGAATAAGTCTACTATCACGAAAGATATTGCCACTAATATCTACTATCTAAAATACCCTTTAGATAACTGTATGAACAGAGCTAAGAAAGCATTTACTTATGCTCAAAGAAAAAAAAATTAATAATACGTTACCGCATTTTAAGGCATTTGGCATTTCTATCAAAACAAAGCATAAGACGACTATCTCAAGGGGATTTTTTTTTACTATGATATAGATTACCACTGACGAGGATTAAGACACATAACCGGTTGGTTAAAGACGATCCCCGATATTCCCTATTAATGAGGTCGAATCATATTTAATTACATTGTACCCTTGGGGGCAAATTAGGCCTAAGCCTGGTCTCCTTTCCATTAATCCTGGATTATCCTCATTTCTAAAATATGAGTTATCTCTAGTCATCAAGATAATGACAGCTGAAGGATCCTATTCTCCAGTATAAATACGATATCCTTTCATATTTATTCTAATTTGAGTCTGGAGTTGTCACTTATATGACGAAAGTAATTACTCAAATCAAGTTATTTCACAACGTTTCATTTTGTGTCTATAATATTTATTGTATGCTCATCACGTTTAAGATATTGCTCGCATCATGTTGCTTTACTAAACCATACTATTCTGTTTCCTTACTTCATTTCCTCACAGGGCTATTTTCCCAGTTAGGTCCCCTTGCCAACCACTTCATGCCTTCAAGTGTTTTTTTTTTCTTTCTTTCTTTAATAGAAAACGTTATCATGATATTCTTTTTATATTTCTTAAAAATTCAAAGTTATTGTATGCATGGAAAACTGACTCTAGGTTACAGAGAGAGAGAGAGAGAGAGAGAGAGAGAGAGAGAGAGAGAGAGATGAGAGAGAGAGAGAGATAGAGAGAATTACTTTGATCAAGCCCTTGAACAAAATAACTGTACAAAAACAAGAATTTTCCATAAGTGATATATATCAAAATTACAGAGAGAGAGAGAGAGAGAGAGAGAGAGAGAGAGAGAGAGAGAGGAGAGAAGAGAGGAGAGAAGAGAGAGAGAGAGAGAGAAAGGTTGCAATTGGAATTCATTGTGTTCAGCAGTATTGAGTTGGGGTTAAAAATCTAATTCGGGACCTTTTAGTGCCTTGTCAATCGGAAAAGACAGCGATTGTCGCCCTTCCTTCCAGCTGTTTTAAAGCATAGTGGCCATTGACAAGACAGAGCGGCGGGTCTGGATGTTAACCTGATATATGTAAAATAATATCTGCTTAATAAAAGAGATAGCGTTTTGATTATTAGATATAGTAATTTATTCGGCATATTATCAGTCATAATTTAACTTAGGTAATACTTTTTTTACATATGCAATGTAATCTCTCTCTCCTCTCTCTCTCTCTCTCTCCTCTCTCTCTCTCTCTCTCTCTCCTCTCTCTCTCTCTCTCTCTCTCTCTCTCTCTCATTACTTTATTGGCAGCACAGCTATTTAGCAATACTATTGCACATAGTTCTAGTACCAGAATAGACAACTAGTGCAAATGAGTGTTTCCCTACTCTCTCTCTCTCTCTCTCTCCTCTCCTCTCTCTCTCTCTCTCTCCTCTCTCTCTCTCTCTCTCTCTCTCTCTCTCCTCTCCGTGCTAACATTACTCATATTTATACGTATATTACTAATGATAATAACCATGCGCAATAATAATGAAATTAATAAGTAAATAATAATCTCAACTTCCTTTGAAATTTACATTAATCATCAGTAAGTAATAAAATGAGAAAATTTAAATACTGGGAGGCTTGACTGTGCAAGTGTTTCGCTGGCTAAATTGAAGACCTAGAGATTCCTAAAAATGGAGTGATTTCAGCTTTAACCCGAAAGAGTTTCTTGAGCGAATGAAATGCCGGCTACATTTCAAAGTACCTCGATATTTCTCAGTCGGCCCATTCCAAAGAGGTCTTCTCTTTAGGAGTTGGAACGCGGTTTATTTCTTGGCTCTCTCTCTCTCTCTCTCTCCTCTCTCTCTCTCTCTCTCTCTCTCTCTCTCTCTCTCTCTCTCTCTCTCTCTCTCTCTCTTTATATATATATACTATATATATATATATATATATATATATATATATATATATATATATATATATAAATATATATATATATATATATATATATATATATATATATATTAAATCAATATTTCTCCACTTGTCATCTACTTTAAGTTTTATAGTCTACAACCATGTAGTCCTGGGTCTTCCAAATCTTCTAGTGACTTGTGGAGCCTAGTTGAAAGGTTGTTGAACTAATCTCTCTTGGAGAGTGCGAAGAGCAAGCCTAAATCTTCTCTATCTACCCATCGACATGATCTCATCCACATGTAGCATTCGAGTAATCTCTCTTATAGGTTAAGTTTAAATCTTGTCCTGCCATTTAACTCCCAATATTCTTCTAAGGGCTTTGATCTCAAATCTACGAAATCTGTTGCGATATTGTTCAAATATACAATATGTATATATATATATATATATATATATATATATATATATATATATATATATATATATATATATATATATATATATATAATGTATTATGTATTCATATATAAATATATATATATATATATATATATATATATATATATAAATATATATATATACTATATATATATATATATATATATATATATATATACATATATATATATATATATATATATATATATATATATATATATATATATGTATATATATATATATATATATATATATGTATGTATATATACTGTATATACATATATATATATATATATATATATATATATATAATTATATATATGCATGTTTGTGTGTGTATGTGTATGTGTATGTATGTGCGTGTATATGTATGTGTCTGTGTATGCCTTAATTTGTTGCAGTTTATTAAGTTCCCTATGCCTGATATGAATATCAAGCTCAACTACCATCATCCATCTAGATCTTTCACATGCTGCATAAGATTTGTTTATATTTCAGGCCCATCCTTTGCATTTAGATCCTCCTAGAATCTATCAGCCTGTGCGAGTACTTGGTATGCAGTTGTGTCTATCGTTTTCATTCCAGCTTGACTAGGCTGTGGGATTATCTTCCTAATTCCTATGGTTGAAATCGATGTTACTTAGGAATTTTGATATATTTTCAAGTGCTTTTCAGTCGAAGAAGTTGATATATGTCTACTTTCATAGTTTATATATGAGAGATCAATTTAACGTTGTTACTTATATAAGAATATTTCAATGTTCTTATTCATTGCCTCCACTGGGCTTCTTACCCTGTCGGAGCCTTGAGGGCCTGTAGAATTCTTCTTTTGCAAGTAGGGTTGTAGCTTGTCTGATAATGTTGATAATAATGATAATAATAATATTTATAATTCTTCAGGTATAAGAGTAATTCCTTATTCAAAGATAGGGAAAAAATTATAGATGTGCATAAAATTACAATTTTATTGCATATAAAAGGGAATTAGAAATGGCAAAAATTTTTAAGAGTAAAATAGTCCATTACTTACCCAAACAGAAAATATCCTCGTATCGTAAATGAAAGGAAAAATAAAAATAAATAGAAATCTGTATCAAGGAAGCAAATAATAGAGAAATCAATGCTATATTAGATGAAATATTTTGGAAGAACACATTAAAACATGAAACTTGAGGGTTTAAAATATATTTTTTTTTTTTTATCAAGAACGAAAAAATACTTCATCTAATTACTAGAAGTCATCCGCCTAAGTTAAAAAAAATAATAAGTAAAAGGAAATGCAAAAACTCCATACGAGCCAATTAATGAGAAATATAAAAGAGGCTGACATTTGTGAGAAAATTAGATTAAAACAACTATATAAGAGAAAATAGTTAGAACTAGAGCTCTAAAAATACTTAAACACTTTTAAAGCTGTTATTATTATTCATTGCCATTTAACCTTTATTCTTAAAAGATCAACAACAAAAAGACCCTTTATAATTTGAACACTAATTTATATTAAAAAAAACGATACCATTCAAAGAAAATATGTTTATCAAATATCATAAGATCTCGAAAATATATTCCAAAAGACTTACTTGGAATTTCTTTTCTTAGGCGTAAAGACTTATTGATGTTTATTCTACCATAAGAGCAGGTGTAAAAAACCATCGGCTATTTATCTATTGTCATGGATGAAGATATAAAGAATATAAGAAAAAGTGCTCCCTAAAGAGATGCCTTAGGAATATGATATAGCGTTTATATAGTAGAATTTGAAGACGAGGCAATATAAATCATTTATAAGAAAGAGAGATGGTTAGAATATTACAAAGGATGATTTGAATCTCATATGGTAGATATAATATATGGTGAAGATAAGACTGTCTATTTTAAGTTTCAGTATCATCTGAATATATCATCACCAGAACGTCAGCAGGGTGAGCCCAACACCCCACTGGGGTGGCCAACCACAGAGGTGGCCTCCCCAGTAATCAGCTTACACTCATGGTCCCCGGCTGGGGATCGATCTGCTGCCATGCGAATGCTAGGCAAAATGCGTTACCACTGTACTAGCCAGGATGCACACAAGCTGCTCAAAGTTTTAGAAGAGATAATTATAAATATAAAAGTAGAGTACAGAACTCTTTTTATTTTATTTAGTTGTCAAATCACAAAAGCAAAAATGAATAGTTATCTTGGACACATATTGGGTAATAAAGCCAACGCTTTCAGAGATGAATAAAGAGGATAATAATGGTTGTTTATATGATTACAAAGAAATGCTGCCGTACTTCTCGTAAAAGTCATATCCTTTTAATAAAAAGAGCAAAGGCTTTTAATGTTTGCTGAAAAAAGTTATTTCAATGGTATATGTCTTTTTAGAATATGATATATGGTACATTACAATCTAAAGAAAAAAAATTAATTGAGAATTATAAAAGCAAAAGTTGAGTAAAACGGATAAAGTTTTCTCTAAAAATCTTATCCCTTTTAGTAAGAAGAGCAAAAGGCTTTTGATTAACAAAAAAAAAATAGATATTTCTATGGAAAAGGGCCTTTTTAGAATATGATTAATGGTACATTATAATCTAAAGATCTAATAAATTAGG
>NC_090725.1:329457259-329459759 GCF_036898095.1 Palaemon carinicauda | reverse complement strand
CGTGACCATTATTGGTGGAAGAGACTGGAGCCTGGGATCAATTGCGATCCTCCTAGGCCCAGATTCATTTCATCTGATTAATTTCATTTGAGATTCATTTTACAATTAAATTGTAATTTCATTTAAGCATTACTTCATCATCATCATATAAAAAAAAAAGAAAAAAAAAAACCTTCATCAAATATCATACCCTACTTAAACAACATAATAGTGACAGTCACTCAATTAACGTAATGGTGACAGTCGAATGGTGTCCTTTTGCTTGGCGTGAACCAAAAAACCTTTCCTATTCCTTCCTGTCTCTCCCGTCTTGAATAACTCTACTACTATCTAATGTCGCATGAGGGTCTGCCCCTCTCTTTTATTCTTTCCCTGTACTTCATTTTCCCCCCCTTTTTTCCCTTCTCCTTTCCCATCCCAGGTACCTGCCCTCGGGCTATAAACTGGATTGTATCCAGGGGTACTTATCCTTTCCCCATATTCCCCACTTCCCTGTCCTCATCGTACTCGTACTCCTCTCTCCTCTCTCTCTCCTCTCTCTCTCTCTCTCTCCTCTCTCTCTCTCTCTCTCTCTCTCTCTCTCTCTGTTCATCATATCGATTGTTAACTGCTTCCTTTATTCTTGTTACATGACTGATTAACCTTTCCCGTTAACCTGACTGTCACGTTGCATGCTAAAAAATATATTGCATAAAATGCAACGTCCATGATCAAATCAGCTCAAGGGGGAGGGAACCTGTCCCTTGGCTAAAAGAAGTTATGAAGAATTACAGGCAGGATTAAAGAATTTTATATTTTACTTTAAATGAATGATAAAATTATATTTTTTTTAATATATAAATAACTAGATTCTATATAACCAGAGTTTTTTTTTTAATTTGTTTAAGATTTTTTCTTTAAAATTTAAAAGAAAAATTAAAAGAAGATAAAAATGCATAATATTGAACGCAATATGTGTGATGTATGAATCCATTATCTTTATCAAATTTCCTACTGTCATGAGTAATATTTACTAGACATATTAGTAATTCTATACCAATCAAAAATAGAATGATAATACTTTATGGTATAACATGTGCTGTTAGTATACTATACGTTGAATAACAATGTTGTTACATTCTGAAAGGCATAAGACAGACCTCATCTTCCTTCCTCCCTTACATCGTAAAGAGTTGTATTTTACCGTCAATAGATGGCATCAGAGGTACCTTATTCCAACTAATATAGTCTATTATTTGACGACACGTGTGTCAAAAAAACTGTGGAAGGAAGGTACAGGCTGGAGGATAATTGTACAACGATTGTATCCTTATTATGAATGGATATTTTTATTAGAAAATTGGGTGAATTTTACATATGCTATCGGATGTAACCTTATCTTACTTATAATAGTGTTTAGTATATAATTTCCTCATCAGAACACATGGATATCATGTTATTTCCCTGTGCAAGTGACCAAGATAACAATCATCAACGTAGTTAAGGTTGGTGGTACCATTTTGGGACAGCATTGCCAAATGGAATTTCCTTGAATGGAGAATATTCATTGCAGATTCAAATCATTTAAGGAGTAATAGATATATGTCAAAAGGTGCATGACTATGGTGTAATTTTATGTTCTTCAAATCAACGTCATCAACGTAATTCTTATTTAACGTAATGAATAAGGAATCGAGATATACATGTCCTTTTTTCTTGTATAAAGTGGTTTACACTTTTTTTAATTGGGAAAATATGACAGGTGGAAATTGTTCACAGAACGTAGTAGATTGTGAAAAAGTATGTACGAATTAGAGGAATAGTGGTTTGAGGGTACACTCAGGCACACTATTCTATCTCATTTCTATTCCACTTGATTTGTTAAACTTTCCATTGTTTATATAGGAAATATCTATTTTAATGTTGTTACTGTTCTTAGAATATTTTATTTTTCCTTGATTCATTTCCTCCCTGGGCTATTTTCCCTGTTGGGGTCCTGGGCTTATAGTATCCTGCTTTTCCCACTAGGGTTATAGCTTAGTAAGTAAGTACGTTAGTAATAATAATAATAATAATAATAATAATAATAATAATAATAATAATAATAATAATAATAATAATAATAATAATAATAATAATAATGTTAGCTTACCCTTCTCTAACCATACGGCTCTGCATTTTAGTATACTGATTCCATTATAAAGCAATGTAAAGAAAGTCTAGCCATAGCATTAGATAGCAACTATCAAAAATATTGTTCAACACTAAAATAAAAACTTCCGATTTTTATAGAGTAAATGTGAATGGAATAGAAAGGTATTTTATTCCAATGCTTTGTAGAGTTTACATTCCGTTAAGCAAATACGATTTCATTGCAAACGATATTGTTAAAAAAGAAATACGGGAATTTACATTTGTGAATTGATTCAATAGAAGTAGGCATGAACTCTTCTGAAATTGTATAGTGATGGTGGATACCTAGGAATAATTGTTCCAATATTGCAATAATAAACAAGTATTG
>NC_090725.1:329445472-329446759 GCF_036898095.1 Palaemon carinicauda | reverse complement strand
CAATAATCACAATGGACGTTGGGGACAGAAGACTTTTCCATCAAAGGATTTTAAATAATTTCTATGTTTTCATGCTTAATTAGATGGGGTAACTAAGCTGCTAAGTGAACATGAGATCAATGTATATTTACACAATCTTTCATGTACGTTTGATGCAAGTAAAAGTAATTTATCGTTTTCCTCAACTTTGCTTGAAATCGGAAATCTTAGTTTTACATTTTTTTCATTGCAGATAATATCTGTTTTATACCTGAATACTTATGAACAAGAAAAAGACCAAAGCCTAAAGACTAACACGTAATTTGGTTAACCAATTTCCAACTTTTCAAATCCATATAATTGAGTAGATGAATTTGGCCGACTTAACTCAAATAATTCTAAAAAAAGAAAATTATCAACTTTTGTGAAATACTTGTTACCTCCTATCATACAAAAGAAGTTATTCAACTAATTTAGATAATATTTCACCCAAAGTGAGGTCAGAACTCCTTCATAATTAGATGTGTGTGAAATGGTGGTTTATCAATACAGAAATGGATTGTCTGTTACTAAGGTGTCATTACTAAGGCGTTGGTGATTCCTATCTTCACTGCAGATGCCAAGTAAGAGGATTCATAGCTAGAATACTAATTCTCTCTCTCTCTCTCTCTCTCTCTCTCTCTCTCTCTCTCTCTGTGTGTCCGGAACTTGTGTGGAATCAGGCTCACAGCCTGATTAGCAAGCATGAAGGATGAAGCTGTTCGAATAAGAAGCCATTCTTGGACAGCTATACCTCGGTGAATTTAGATGCAAAATATGCTTCAGAAGATATGCTTTTTTCTCAGATATAAATAAATACGACTTAATCAGTATTACCTATATAACATTCTAGTTATTGCAAGATTAAATATAATATTCATAGAGAAATAGATACTTACTCTGGCACATATGTGCAGGGGTATGTGAATGTACGTGTACTAGTTGATACAAATCATGTATCCAATAAAATTAGTCATTTTACCTTTCTGCAGTGAATTAGAAAAAAGAAAAATGAAAAAAGTGATGAGTATTCTTTAACTCACGTACATCTTTCTGCTGATTGCAATATACATGAAAAAAAAAATAAATATAAATTGATAATAAAAGTCTGATGGATCAATAAAATATGTAATAATATTTATATATAATCTCACGATATAAATATTATCTGAGTTCAAAAAATAACTGTTTTAATACAGAATTTTTGTTTTCTAATTAATAGATATATAAATATTTATTCTACCATTCGTCAAAATTCAACGAGTACTT
>NC_090725.1:329437972-329440472 GCF_036898095.1 Palaemon carinicauda | reverse complement strand
GGAAGGGTTTTCCTGGGTCTTTTGAAATCGCTCACAAGATACAATTATATGTATCTGACCATCTTTAGATGTGAGAGAAAAGATTGTTCTATGGATGGTATATATACAAGAATGATTCTGAATGACAGTAGTAGTGATGTCTATAGTAGTAGTAATAGTAAATAAATACCTTGTTTGCCATTAGTTTTTTCCACTCACAGGTGTATATATATATATATAATATATATATATATATTTATATATATATATACATATACATATATACAGTATATATATATATGTATATATATATATATATATATATGTATATATACATATATATATATATAAAAATATATATATGAATATATATACATATACATATATGTATATATATATATATATATATAAATATATATATATATACTGTATATATATATATGTATATATATATATATATATATATAAATATATATATATATATAAATATATATATATATATATATATATATACAGTGTATATATATATATATATATATATATAAATATATATATATATATATATATAAATACATATATATATACATATATATGTATATATTTTTATATATATATATATATATATATATAAATACATATACATATATATATATATATATATACATATATATATATATATATATATTTATATATATATATATATATATGCATATATATATGTGTGTGTGTCTTTGTGTGTGTGTGAGTATATGTATAATTGTGTGTGTCTTTGAAATTATAACAATAAGTAAATATAACTACTCTTTATTTAATTTTGCATATCCTATAGGAGTTTTTGAGATTATTTTCACTGAAAGACATTAGTATCTTAACTGATGGATAAGATGGAAGATATATAAACCCTTATCTCTTTTTCATGATAGATCAAATAATCGAAAGATATTCTGCATCCTTAGAGCTCGAATTGCATTTCAAGTGCAAATATCAACTTCTATGTTGCAAACTAAGTAAACACATTTTTCTTGGAGCTAAGGAATATCAATCCGAGTTGCAATCTGTCTTCAATCGGTATAAAAATGATAAGTAATTTTTCCTTGGAGGGAAAAGACTCAGATTAAATTCATGTACTGAAGAAAAGGAGGAACGTTACTGAGCTTCGTTGATATAATCAAGATTTCTAAAGGGAAAGCAATTGAGTTCGTCGAACTGACTACAATTGGAATGTCTTCAAGAATCGTCCTTTGAGATCAGGTTACAATTCCTCATCCATCACCCAATGTTTGGGGACCTCCATTTCAATCATTTCTCAAAATTACTTAATGTTTTTTTGTATGATGATATGAAAATCTTATTAATGCTTTATTACGGAGAAAAGTTTATTTTAGAATTTATGTATATATATATATATATATATATTATATATATATATATATTTATATATATATATATATATATATATATGTATATATATATATATATATATACATATATATACTAAATTTATACAAAAGACTGTCGAATTTTTATACTTAAAAGCCAGGTAAACAGATGCTGACGCCACCTTTCCTAAAGGCTGCTTTACTTTAAAAGACTCATGGGAAATCTCTGCTTTTTTTCCCTCTGCATATTTTATGGTGATATGATGCCAATCGAAGCGTGTCACAAAATACGAAGGTGATATCTGATATAGAGGAAAACCGGAGACTGAAAATATCGTATATTGTGGGAATTCTTTGAATGTTGTTTCTTAAATGTATTCGGGGAAAATATTTTGAAAGGCGCTGGACAGGTGGCTATCTGAGAGAGAGAGAGAGAGAGAGAGAGAGAGAGAGAGAGAGAGAGAGAGAAAGAGATATTATATCTATATACCTTTTTTAGGTAATATATAATTTTGTAATACATAATTATGTTATATGATGATATAACTGGAGAGAGAGAGAGAGAGAGAGAGAGAGAGAGAGAGAGAGAGAGAGAGAGAGAGAGAGAAATATTATATCTATATACCTTTTTTAGGTAATATATAATTATGTAATAAAAAATTATATGTTTTATGATGATGATATAACTGGAGAGAGAGAGAGAGAGAGAGAGAGAGAGAGAGAGAGAGAGAGAGAGAGTACATATTATGTAACTGATATATATTTGAAATTACGATGACTTTTTGTAAACATATATCCAAAATACTTTTTATTCAAATTGTGATTTTTTTTTTTTTAATTATCTATACATTTATCAATACTTTTGTTTAACTTCTATTAAATATTTGGTAAATATTCGATTTTACACGTCTTTGCTAACCAAGCTTCAAAGAAATAATGTCTATTTTAATTTTGAAAATATTCTGTCATCATAGTATTTATATATTCATCAATATTTTTGTATTTGAATTTTAATAAATACTAGAATTTATGATAATTTTTTTCCAAACAGTTTAAAAAATATTGTGTATTTTAATTTCAAAAATATAGTTTCCACATAATTTATATATTCATCAATCCACTCTATTTATTCAATTGAATAT
>NC_090725.1:329430472-329432972 GCF_036898095.1 Palaemon carinicauda | reverse complement strand
ACCCACCCACTCCCAACTGTTTCAGTTTGAAAACAAGGGCCTCATGATTAACACGGTCAAAGACAGCACTAAAATCAAGGCCAATCATACGAACTTCCCGACCACAATCAAGGGATTTCTGTACTGCATTGGAGATTGTAAGAAGGGCATCACATGCTCCAAGGCCTTTCCGAAAACCAAATTGCAAACTAGGGAATAGATGATTACCTTCAGCAAACCTATTAAGACGTTTTGCCAGAAGACGTTCAAAAACTTTAGATAATATGGGAGTTATGGAAATTGGGCGGTAATCAGTGGGACTTGAGCTACCACAAACACATTTACATAGAGGAGTAACATTACCAATTCTCCAACAAGTGCTAAAAGCTCCTCTTCTTGCTAACTTGCGTAAAATAACAGATAACTTTGGAGCTAAGAAATCTGCTGTCTTTATAAAAAACAAAGGAAAAATACCATTAGGGTCTACACCTCCATAAGCATCAAGGTCCATCAACAGAGCTTTAATCTCACGAGATCGAAAAGCTAAACTAGTTAGTTTAGCCTCAGGAAAACAGGAATGAGGAAGTTCAAGTTTTTCATTACTCTGTTTACTGTCAAAAACATCAGCCAAAAGGGTTGCCTTTTCCTTTGGACAGTGAGTGACTGAGCCATCTGGTTTAAGTAAAGGAGGAACTGTTGCATCTACACCAAAGAGTGCAGATTTAAGGGTAGACCACCATTTATGTTCCTGAGTTGTACCAGAGAGGGTTTCTTTTATGATTAAATTGTACTCCTTTTCAGTTGAGGCATAAACTCTCTGAGCAAAAGCTCGAAGCTGAGTATAGTTGTTCCAGGTCAAATCTGATCTGTTACCCTTCCAAAGGTGATAGGCCTCCTGCTTCTCCAAATAAGCACGTCTACAATCATCACTGAACCACGGTTTGTCCTTCATTCGGTACCTTAGCACACGAGAAGGGATACGCCTATCAATTATGTTGACTAGATTCTCATTCAAAGGGACAACAGGATCTACACTATTATATAATTGTGACCAATTCAAGCACAACAGATCATGCAAAATCCCATTCCAGTCTGCTTGGGATTTCATATAAATTTTACAAGAATATGATATATCAGGGACAGGCTGCTCAGTCTTCACTAATAATGAAATCAAGGCATGATCAGAAGTCCCGACTGGAGAACCAACCTTACTAGTTATAACGCCAGGGGAGTCAGTGTATACGAGGTCCAAGCAATTACCAGACCTGTGAGTAGCTTCATTTATGATTTGCTCACAGCCTGATTCTGAGGCAAAGTCTAAAGCTCTTAAGCCATGGCGATCGGTAGGAGAGATAGAACTCAACCACTCCCTATGGTGAGGATTAAAATCACCAACAAAGACAAACGAAGCCTTTCTATCATCTTCTTGTATCTTAGCCATAATGGTAAGAAGACAATCAAAGATAGAATCATCCATGTCTGGATTCCGGTAGATTGAACACAAATAAAAGTTGTTATGCCTGCCACAAACTTTTATTACTTGAATCTCATGACATCCACATTGATAGCAGGACTTATGAGAAGCCGGGTACTTGGTCCTAATATACACCGCCATTCCCCTGGCCCTAGGAATGGAATCACGTTTCAGCATTATTGGCTTCTTAAAACCATTTATAAGGAGCTCAGATGAGTGCCTCATATTAGAAACCAAAGTTTCTGAGCACAAAAGAATATCATACTGTCTGGACGCAACTGTAAGGTCTCGGATATTTGCATGAAGACCACGAATATTGCAATACAGAAGACGACATTGACGAAATCTAGGACGTACTGGTCCCGGATTTTGCTCAATGTCTCCAGACAGCATAAGAATTAATAGAAATAAAAAAGAGACATCATACTTAAAAACTAGATTAACAAGAATTAAAACAAAAACAATATGTACAGAATAATAATAAAAGTGATTGATGATATCCATAGACTATAGTAAAAAGTCGGAAAAACTGGTCAACATGGAGGAGCCGATACACCATGCAAGGCTAAATACCCTCCAGGATAGCCACTTCAACTGAAGGGAGGACAGTAAGGATGGTTTTGAGAAGAAAAAATCAGAAAAAGGAAAAGACAACCTCTTGATAAACCACCAGGCATCCATGGCCCTTCTATTAAGCCTGCCCAACACACCATTTCAAAAAAACAAGAGAAAAAAAAATAAGATAGAATAGTGTGCCCGAGTGTACCCTCAAGCAAGAGAACTCTAACCCAAGACAGTGGAAGACCATGGTACAGAGGCTATGGCACTACCCAAGACTAGAAGACAATGGTTTAATTTTGGAGTGTCCTTCTCCTAGAAGAGCTGCTTACCATAGCTAAAGAGTCTCTTCTACCCTTACCAAGAGGAAAGTACACTGAACAAATTGCAGTGCAGTAAATTAACCCCTTGGTGAAGAAGTGTAAGTATCTCATTGTTGTCAGATGTATGAGGAAAGACGAGAATATGTAAAGAATAGGCCAGACTATT
>NC_090725.1:329422972-329427972 GCF_036898095.1 Palaemon carinicauda | reverse complement strand
CCAAATACGCAAGAGGATATACTATTACTAGGAGACTTCAACTCCCATAACTCCATATGGGACACCAATTGTGTTGATGTTGACATAAATGGTTAAAAGGTTGAACAGATGATGAATGATCATAACCTCTGTATATTAAATGAGGCAGAGAGTAGCACTTACTATTCAAAAGCTCATGGAACCTATTCGTCAATAGATTTAACTCTGTGTTCCAATACTATTGTTGATAGGTTCGAATGGAATGTCTTAGACGACCTGTTTACCAGTGATCATTTTCCTATTTTCATTACCATATTAGGACATACACCAACTTCTTCGATTCAACGATATAATACAGATAAAACTGACTGGGATAAGTTCATGTTTTACACTAAGCAAGTGCCTCCCTTTGATTACTCCCAAGATCATGATAAAACAAATGATGACGTTGTGAATTTTATTACACAAGCGTCTGATAAATCGATACCTCTGACTGGCACCCGATAGTTAAAACATTCAGTCCCATGGTGGTCAGAGACATTAACCCAGCTGATAAACGAAAAGCATGCAGTTGGAAGAAAATTAGAAACCCTTAATAAAAGATTCAAACATTTGAGCACTGGTCCCCTAATGTTAGGGAATAAAATAAACAAAGTGGTTGACATAGAAATAGAAATTAGTGTGTTGAAACCATATTTTAATTGGGTTTCTGCTAAATTCAGAAAGGAAGTAATTAAAGGCAAGATATTTTCATGGCAAAAATACGTGTCAAGCATATCGGATAATACTTCTGTGCAGAGGGTGTGGCAGAAGTTTAGAAAGATTAATGGCTCTTACAGCAAACCAGCAAGACACGCATTAATACATAACGGCTCGTTAATACATGATACTCAGACAATCTCTAATATTATCGGCCATAATATTGAAAATATAAGCAGCATTGATAATTTAGATGCCCACTTTCGAGCCATTAAAAGAAGAGAAGAAGCAACACCATTGAACTTTGATACTATGGAGGATAAATATTACAATAAAAGATTCACTGAAGAGGAGTTGGAATTTGCCTTATCTAATTGTAGGTCAACAGCCCCGGGTAAAGATAAGATAAATTTCGATATGATTACAAATCTAGCCCCTTTAGCTAAAGCATATCTATTGGATTTTTACAATCATCTTTGGACTAAACACTTATTTCCAAAGGCATGGAAACATGCAATAGTAATACCAATAGTAAAGGCAGGGAAAGATCCAAGTAATCCAAACAATTACAGACCAATTTCATTAACCAGTTGCATATGTAAATGACTGGAAAAAATGGTTAATTATAGACTTAATTGGTGTTTACGTCGCAATAATATTCTATCAACTTCTCAATTTGGCTCACAATCAGAACGATCTTCTTTGGATTCACTTTCACACTTAGAAAATTATATACGTAGAGGCTTTGAACGAAAACAGATTACAATAGCCATATTTTTTGATATTCAAAAGGCATATGATACAACGTGGAGACACTCGATACTAAAATCCTTACATCAGAATGGTTTTCGAGGACACCTTCCTATTTTTATTAGAAATTTTATTGGTGGAAGAACGTTTCAAACTCGTATTGATAACATTTACTCCGAATCTTTTAATCTTGACAGTGGTGTACCGCAAGGCAGTGTTTTAAGCGGGACTCTTTTTGCACTGGCAATTAACGACATTGTTAATCAAATGCCACAAGGAGTGCAAAGTAGTCTATATGTAGATGAATTTGCAATTTACTATTCCTCCAATAGCCTGCGTCATTTACAAAGGATTTTAAATAGTGCCAATAGAAAAATACTAGCGTGGACCGCATCTGTTGGTTTTAGACTCTCGGCAGAAAAAACTCAAGCCATAATGTTTTATAAAAATAGTAGATGGAAGCAGAACCAAGATATCAATCTAACATTGGGCAACGTACAAATTAAATTTCAAGATAAGGTAAAGTTTTTGGGACTAATTTTTTACACCCATTTGAATTGGAAAGCACATGTATCATACATCAAATACAAATGTAACAGTGCTCTTAATTTAATGAGGAAATTATCTCACACAACCTGGGGTGCAAGGATATCAACTTTACTAATGATGTATAAAGCATTAGTATTATCAAGAATTGATTATGGTAGCCCAATTTATGGTTCAGGATCAGAAGCAACTTTGAAATCTTTAGATCCAATACACAATCGAGGCCTGAGAATTTGTAGCGGAGCTTTTGGATCATCCCCAAATCTCTCAGTTTTATGTGAAATTGGAGAACCCCCATTGTCTTCGCATCGGGATTTTGTAACAATGCGGAGTGCATTGAAAATTTTATCCACTAATTATCCAACAAAAAAGCTTTTTAATGAGAGGGACATATTTATAAACAATCATGAACCACCATTCCCAATTAGGGCAAACAGACTGTTACAATCAACAAACGTTAAAGTGAATCTTATCCAACCATCTTTATTTCCCCCACCTTGGATTATGACAAGGACAAGAATCTGTTCTCATCTGTTTTATTTATCAAAAAAATTCACTTATACTCCGAGTCACCACAAGCAAATTACCATAGAACATATTCAGAGAAAAGGTCCTCACTATGCAATATATACTGATGGTTCTAAATCCTCAATGGGTACTGGATGTGCTGCAGTATCTTTAGATAGAACACAACAATTATTGTTGCCAAAAGAATCATCAGTATTTACATCAGAGTTATATGCCATTTTATAAGCAATCAATATGATTAAAACCATTGAAGACAGGAAGAATTTTAAATTTATCATCTATTCAGATTCTCAAAGTGCCATAGTGGCCCTTAAAAACTATACTCATAGGAACCACTTGATCCTAAGAATTAAAGACCTTATAAGTAAATTATCTTCTCAGTGTGTAAGTGTCGAGTTATGCTGGATACCGGCTCATGTTGGAGTTGTTGGTAATGAAAAGGCGGATGCTGCTGCTAAAGAAGCCATTAAATTACCACAACAAAACATTGACCTCCCAGTTGGAGATTTGATTACATTATTAAGGCATTTCATATTGGAAAAATGGCAGAATATTTGGAATAATGTGCCAGAAAATAATAAATTAAGGCAAATTAAACCGAAGGTTGCTCCTTGGGATTCCTCGACACAAAAGAACAAAAGAACAGAAGTAATTTTAACCAGATTACGAACTGGGCACTCGAGATTAACCCATGAATTTTTAATGAGTACACTTCACGGCACTGTTCCAATGTGCAGTGAGTGTGATACTTTTTTTATCTATTAAACATATATTTTCGGTTTGTAAAGTTTTTCAGCGAGAGAGAGAGAGATATGTTTTGGTCAGAAAACTTTTTCTGACATTTTAACTGAATCAAGTAATTTTTCTGTTTCTAGAATTTTAACCTTTTTAAGGATTTCACGTATTATTGATAAAATCTAAATTTTTACCTAAGTTTTTTTACTAATTCATTTTAAATTACATAGATTTAATATATAGTAATTATTTTTATCACTCAGATTTCATATATATACATATCTATTCATCCATCTATTCACCCATATTTAGAATATTTAAAGATTATAAATATATACTGTATATACATATATATAATTCTTTTTTTTCATTTATTTATTTCATTTTCCTTATCAATTGAATTTTTGATAATCTTATAATTCTTTATATCCCGATTTTTTTTTCGGGACAGCCCTGTGAGAGTCAAGCTTGACTCATTGGGCTGGTAAAACTCCTTCTTTTAATAATAATAATAATAATAATCACCTTCTTTAGCAGACAGCCATTTTGTATTCTGTCAACATGGCCAAACCACCTCAACACATTCATATCCACTATAGCTGCTAACTCATTTCTTACACCCGTTCTCACACTTACTACTTCGTTCCTAACCATATCTACTCGAGATACACTAGCCATACTCCTTAGACATTTAATCTCAAACACATTCAATTTCTGTCTCGCCGTCATTTCCATTCCCAACAACTCCGATCCATACATGACAGTTGGTACAATCACTTTCTTATACAGAACTCTCTTTGTATTCATGCCCAACCCTCTAATTTTTACTACTCCCTTAACTGTCCCTAATACTTTGCATCCTTCATTCACTCTCTGACGTACATCTGCTTCCACTCCACCATTTGCTGCAACAACAGACCCCAAGTACTTAAACTGATCCACCTCCTCAAGTAACTCTCCATTCAACATGACATTCAACCTCGCACTACCTTCCCTTCTCGCACATCTCATTAACTCTCAACTTCCTTCTCTCTTACACCCTTCCAAATTCTGTCACTAATCTGCCAAGCTTCTCCTCTGCGTCTGCAACCAGTACAGTATTATCCGCAAACAGCAACTAATTTACCTCCCATTCATAGTCATTTTCGTCTACTAGTTTCAATCCTCGTTCAGCCACTCGAGCATTCACCTCTCTCACCACTCCATCAACATACAAGTTAAACAACCACGGTGACATCACACATCTCTGTCTCAGTCCCACTTTCACCGGAAACCAATCGCTCACTTCATTTCCTATCCAAACACATGCTTTACTACCTTTGTAGAAACTTTAACTGCTTACAATAACCTTCCACCAGCTCCATATAACCTCATCACATTCCACATTCCTTCCCTATCAACTCTATATATATATATATATATATATATATATATATATATATATATATATATATATATATATATATATATATATATATTTATATATATATGTATATATACATATATATACATATATATATATATATATATATATATATATATATATATATACATATATATATATATATATAGATATGTAAATATATATATATACATATATATATATATATATATATATATATATATATATATATATATATATATATGAATGTATGGGGTTATCGTCTGTGTGTGTTTGTATGTGTAGAATTTATACATTTTCCCCATGTATGATAGCATATATCTGGCAGTTCCTTTGTTTCTTTACATGAATGAACAAATGA
>NC_090725.1:329407972-329417972 GCF_036898095.1 Palaemon carinicauda | reverse complement strand
TATATATATATATATATATATATATATATACATATATATATATATATATACATATATATATATATATATATATATATGTGTGTGTATATTTATGTATATATACATATAGGTATATATATACATATATCAATCTATCTATCTATCTATCTATCTATATATATATATATATATATATATATATATATATATATGTATATATATATATATATATATATATATATATATATATATATATGTATATATATATGTATATATATATATATATATATATATATGTATATATATGTGTGTGTATATATATATGAAAACGAAAACCTTTTGTACTGAAAATAAAGACGTACTGTATTCCAGACTAAAACGAATTCATTTGCATTACACTTTTTCAAAAATCCTTCCTTCCTAAGTATATCAGACGAGGATTGGCATTCGGAATTTCGAATGGACACTCCTTTCAAGTCCTGCCTGTTGCTTTCGGTCTTATCTTTCGAATTTTATAACTTGTTGCCACTTGGAGCGTTCTTGAAGGTCGAATAAATACTGCAATGTTTGGTTACATATCAAAGACATAGAGGGTTTTCCATGTCCTCTCTTATCTATCAGTGTCAGTTGATTTATCTCTTATCATATTCAGTCTTGCTAGGGTGAGGACACCTTCTCTTGGAAATTCAATATAGAATACATTTTTATTTTGGTTTACTGGTTACTATACTAGTTCATTCTATGTTCATTAAACTTTGATCTGGATTCCACAAGGAATTAGAAGAGTTGAAATACCCTGGCCTACATGGCTGAGGACTGTGTAGCGTGAAGTTGATGATTAATGGAGCATTATCGATTTAAAAGCTTTAGATAGAGACAAGTGGTGAAATCTAACCGAGGACTTTTGCGTCAATAGGCGTAGGAGCAGATGATGATGATGATAGTTTTATATTATTCTTATTGCTATTTGTATGTGCTAATTTCTTCATTAACCAATTTACATATCACATCACAAATCCAGGTGTATTTAAAGGAAAACAATTTTTAGATCAGGCAGGTCATACTCTGTGTAAGGCGTATGAAGAATACATTCCATATCTCCCCATTTAAGTATTCACAAAAATTATCCTTTTTCCCTAAATAGATTTTACTTGGAAAACACTATTAATATACCAACAGATATTAACCACTAAAACAACCCAATATTTCTCTATGAATTTCTTGTATATTTTTGTAAAACCTATAGCTCATGACTGATTTTAAATCTTCTTATTGAACTCTCAGGACTTGAATAATGAAATTATCTTATACAAGTCTATTTATTTATAATGATCTGCATGTTTACAAAGATGTCTATAAATTATGGTGGTATAGTTGAGTATAATATTAGTTATAGCCTTAATATATGGCATATATGCAGACATGCACATAAATACATATATGCATGATATATGTCGACCTACTTTTCAATTTATGTTAAAGTATGTGAGCACGATTGGAAATTACAAATCAAGACAAAAGAACAGATATAGTTAGAAAGTGTTTTAGACTTGTGTGGCAAAATTTGATTTCGATTTTTAATATTCTACCTTTTTTTGGCTGTGATTATCGCTTTATCTGAAGGAAAACGTCATTAGAAATGTGTAAATGTTTATAAAATTATATAGTCATTATTATCTTTTAATAGGATGAGGAACTCATATGTTCATTTATTTATGTAAGGAAATCTAATGCCTTTTCAACTTCAATATGCAAAAACAATCATACATATTATCGTTTATATTTAAGAAAAGGGGAAATGAATGCTATCCAGTAAAGGAATACAGGTAGCTAAATAACCTGGTTAAGAAACAAGTATTTGTCTTTTTTAGGTGATTAAAGGACCAAACAGTCCTATCTCCATAGTTTGGCCAGGAATGTGTGTTCCCATTGGTTGGATTCTCACAAGGTAACTCCCCAAACCTTTGCCAAAAGCAGAATTTTCCATAAAAGTATTAAAAGTAAAGACCTCGCTGATGCCATCTATTGGCAACTGAAAGAAGCAAGGAACTACTACGTCATCCATTGAGGAAATGACACATTTTCATAAGGAAAAGCATAACAAATATGTTAAGTTCAAATTATGACGTATGAAATTATATATATAAAATAGTCAGAAGACAGAATTTTATAAGAGAGTTTTGATAAATAGGAGCTTAGATATCACTATAAAAAGCCATTGTATAATTATCTCATATAAAACATTTATTTATGAACATGACTATGAAAGAAATATCAATTGTAACATAGCTCTATATCACTAGTTCAATCTACTTTCTTTTCTTAGTTAAAACACTAAACATATCAACCTTTAATAGTTGTTGTTAAGATACAATGTGTGTGTTGTTGACAATAACTAAGAACGTTTAATACTCTTGAATCAATTAATTGATTTTGCAACGTGAATTTTTTGGTAACTTAAGTTTTATTACATGAATGTTCCTTCTTTCATAAACATTCAACTAGAATCCGGTTTATGATTATATTACTTTAACCTAGATATTTAACAATTAGGTTTTAATAATTATTTTTATCATGATGATTATTATTATTATTATTATTATTATTATTATTATTATTAGTAGTAGTAGTAGTAGTAGTAGTAGTAGTAGTAGTAGGAGTAGTAGTAGTAGTAGTAGTAGCAGTAGTAGTAGTAGTAGAATGACATCAACAGCTTTCTTACAATAGCAGAATCACCTTATTCACCTAAATACTTTTCGTGAAATAAAACCACTTCAGCCATCCATAAAAAAGCACATGATAAAGGCAAAAAGAAATGATTAAAACCACTTACCTGAATTTATTCCAATACCCTTGCTAATTAGATTCTTATCTCATTATTACTCTTGTTGGATAGTACCCCTTCAATCTCTCTCTCTCTCTCTCTCTCTCTCTCTCTCTCTCTCTCTCTCTCTCTCTCTCTCTCTCCTCTCTCTCTCTCTCTTTCTTTGCGTTTCCTAATGATGTGTTTGGTCATGGGATTCCACATCTTTAATAACTCTCCCTCTTCCCCAGTTACTTCAATGCTTCACATCCTATAGAATTCTTTAATGATTTAGGCTTCCGTTCTTATCTCTCTGGATACATTAAATTTTTCACCCCCAATGGACATACTGATACGTTTAAAAAAAAAAACTCTCAGATGTCAGGATGACTGAAAACTTTAAATCAATCAATCAATCAATCAAAAAAACTCATCCCTTTACCCCCATGGACGTACTGGTACGTCCTTGCAAAAAAATCCTATTCACAATTATTTTGCATATTTTTGATAATTTTATGAGAAACTTCAGGCATTTTCCAAAAGAATGAGACCAACCTGAACTCTCTATGACGATAATTAAAGCTGTTAGAGCAATTTGAAAAATATATATTGCAAAATGTGCTTAAAAAGAAAAAAAAAATAACGCCTGGGGTTAAGGGTTGGAAAGTTCCAAATAGCTTGAGGGTAAGGTGGTTAAAGATTAATTGTCCTTTTCATAGCTGCTTTTGATTTTGAATATATTGGAAAGATATTTATCATTCTTGATTTTATATTAGGTGAGAAATGTTTATCTCAGAAAATATTCACATCTTGTAAAGTCTTATAATGACTTTGATTATGTTTCTTTTCCCTCTGGATTCATTAACGATTATGGCCACTGTACGTCGGTGATTTTGATATTGAATATATTAGAAAGATATTTATCATTGATTAGTTTATATCAGGTGAAAATGCCTTTCCCAGAAAATATTCATATCTTGTAAAGTCTTATAATGATTAAAGCTTCTTTTCTTATCTCTCTGGATACATCAAAGTTTATTTGTTCTTTTCATCGGTGCTTTTGATTTTGAATATATTGGAAATATATTTATCATTGATTAGTTTACATTAGGTGAAAATTCTTTTCCTAGATAATATTTTACTTTGTATCTACCAGGTTTTGGTGAGAATAATAAATGTCTATGTACAATGGAAGTAGGTAGATAATTAATAGTTTCCTACTAATACTGAAACTGTCAAAATATATTTGGTAAGGAGCAAAGATATTTCAATTTTTCATAATAATCTTCTTTGAAAAATATCAGTAATTCCACATATCTTACTCTTGTATCAAAATTCAGTTGTGTTTGTTTTTGGAATACTAAGTAAAGAAATTATCATATAATTTTTATTTTTGTATTTATGACAATAAATTCTAGAAAAAAAAAATTCTCAATATTTCCCTAACTCAATCAATGGAAAATATTCATTATCCAAATTCAGGCTAGTTATTCATTCACACTAAGAATAATTCACTGAATTATTTCACACATGAACCCAAAAAAATTTAGCGACTTCCCTTTTTTCAGATTTTTTTTTTTTCACCAGCATTATGTATCCTACACTGACCAGTTCACATGTTGGAATGTTAATCTTGAATTTATTGTTAATAAAGTTTCAGTAAATTTTGTAATTAGCCTCTCTCTCTCTCTCTCTCTCTCTCTCTCTCTCTCTCTCTCTCTCTCTCTCTCTCTCTCTCTCTCTCTCTCTCTCTCTCTCTCTCTCACTGAGTTTGAGAAATATTGAGCGTGCTTTTCTAACCTAATTAGTATAAATGCATGGATAAAAAATATGTACTCATTTGATTAACATATTAGGGAACAAAAACAGTCAAGTTCTTCTCCATACCTTTTTTTTTTTTCTAATAAATAACTTCCCTAAGATTTTTTTTTATTTTCATCACAAGAAGGTTTTATGATGGACAACCAAAGACTCTGCAAGATTGAAAATAAATATTCCCAGTCAACAGACGAAATTGCAACACACTTTCATCATTTTCCAACTCCGGAAAGCTTGAACATCCAAGAAATAATGTTGCAGAGCAAACGTTGCATGTTTAGGAAACATCTGGATAGTCCATTTGTGAACGTTTCCATTGGCAAGATATTCCTCAAACTATTTGGGTTTATTGGAGCTATAGTGTTCACGATTGGACCAACGATACTGAGTGTAGCCTGAAAAGGTAGAGATAGACTTGGATAGTCATGAAAAGTTTGGAAAAGTTTTCACTCATTTTACTCGTTATTTTTTCATAGACTTTTTGTTTGCATACTAAATGGCTTAATATAATGCCCTCCTCAGTTAAAATAGATAAGGTAGAAGATAAAAAGAATAATAATAGTTAATAACAGATATATAAGAATTAAATGACAATTCAAGTTTCCACTCATATTACTCGTTATTTTTTTATAGACTTTTTCTTTGCATACTAAATGGCTCAATATAATGCCTGCATCAGGTAAAATAGATAAGGTAGAAGATATAACGGATAATAATAGTTAATAACAGAGATATAAGAATTAAATGAGAATTTATAGTTGTTTTTAGATATTAAGCGTAAATTACATTGGTATATAAAACCATAATTTTGGGGTGATGAGAATTAGCCCACCAGTAAGCTAAATTACATCTGCAAAGATGTTTAGTATACTCCTTGGTGACATTTTATATAAAAGTAATTCTAGTTAACTTCTTTGAAGAAAGGAAGAATCATCTGAAAAAAAGAACTCAAGTAACAGGATATTTACGTCTTGAAAGACTCCTAAAGGGTGAAATTTAATTACATATATGCTGATGAAATCTTATGGTGATAAATACAAAACAGTTTTCAGAAAATTATCTTAATATGTAACTTTGTATATGTAATATTGTATTTTTAATTTTGCACTTAAAATATATGAGATCTGTACAATGAATTTTAGAATAGAGATGTGAATATCATGAACTGATTGTAAAGTTTAACCAGTGTATAATTTGTTTTTAAAAGATAGATGAAAAGTTACTTTCGTGAGTATACACATCGTGTTTAATAAACGACTACTAATATCAATTTAGATATTGCTTTCAAAGTTGATCATTTCGAGATGGTCATAATTTGAATGAAATACGTTACATTGTATATTAGTAAAGCTTTATTGAATGATATGTCAGCTCCAAGTCATTAAATAACACTTCTAGTGCATCAACTGTATTTTGATAATTATGAATATTCAATTTCTTTAATAAGAATTTGGAACTATGACACTTGGTATTATTTTTTTTTTTACTTTTATCAAGAAAATATACAGTTTACAAGTTAATTTTTACAAATACATATTTATATAAACATATAATTTATATTTTGATATTGGTTTTCCTGATGTGGTTTACAATTCATCATTAGCATATACTAACATTAGTCATATTAATATTTACATAACATAAAGAATACCTGATAATGCAATAAATCAAGATTACTATAATTTATATAATTTAAACTTCAATTATCATTAAGGAATTTTTCACACTAATTTACTAATTTTTATGGAATGGATAGTCATGACCCCTTCAAGAAGAGCTAGGTTCTGTATGTTAGGTCAATGCTTTTGAAAATACTCAAATTGCTAAATTTACTAATTTGGTAAAACAAACAACACACAGTAGGAAAGTGTTTTAGATTTAGTGGGGGAAAACGTTTTGAAGACAATTTCAGTATCATTATTTTTCTACATATTTTTGTCTTTGTATTACTTATTTTGTCTTAAGAAAAAAAACATATAAGAAGATGCAGATATTTAGAGAAAAATTTGTATTCAGACTCAAATAGTTACGCGTATAATAAACTCATTTCATATGAACTTATCCCAGATATGGACTAATAAATTTGTATATACAGTACACATATATAAAATGATTATCAAGATACCTTGGCTATTCAACGCCAGTTTATAACCCATTATTGTTGAAAAGGAAAAAACAATAATGCTCAGTTTAGCTTAACAATAAAACTCCAGAAACAAGTCTTTGGCTGTTTTGAGTGATTAAATGAGCAAACAATCTTATCCCAATAGTTCTCTGGAAAGGCGTGTTCCTATTGGTGGATCCCTCACACGGTAACACTACAGACATCCCACGACAGCGGAATTTTCCATTAATTTATTCAAAGAAAAGGCCTCGTTGATGCCATCTATTGGCCACTAAAAGAAGATTGGAAGAACTACGTCATCAATCGAAGAAATTACTAAGATTTTCCTAAGGAAATGTCTAACAAATATAGACTGAATTTATTATGAATGAAATTATAAATCGAGATCGTCAAAATCAAAACTTCTGCGAAGAAGTTAATTACGAAGACAAAGATCGAAGATATTCTTAAATAAAGCCTTTCTTATAACATGTGACCCTCAAATAATGCAAATACTAATCAACTGAAATTACACTAGAATGATATTGCAAGTGTAATCTGTCTTGTTATAAGCAAAAATATAAAAACATCAGCTAGTTTACCCACAGTAATATTTGTCTAAACACAATGTGTGTAATAAAAATATTGACTGATAAAATTTTTCTCTATACGATTCAAGAGGCCTTCTAAGACATGCATTTCTCTGGGAGGCTACTCAAGTTTCACAACCTTGTAGTAGTAGTAGTAGTAGTAGTAGTAGTAGTAGTAGTAGTAGTAGTAGTAGTAGTAGTAGTAGTAAAACACCCCCTTCCTGTGAATGAAACTTAGCAGCATTCGTTTAATATCAAAGAGATATGAGCCATGTGCATCCTGCATAAGACACCACAGCTCTGTAAATGAAGTTTGACATAAGTAGTTAAATACCATAATGATATAAGCCATATGCACCCTGCATAAAACACCAGAGTCATGTAAAAGGAACCTGGTAGCATTACTTAAATATCTCAGCAATATAAGGCATATGTAACCTGCAGTACACACCATAGTCCTGTAAATGAAACTTAGCATCATATCTCAGCAATATCAGGCAAATGTAAAATGCAATACACACCAGAGTCCTGTAAATGAAACTTTGCAGCATTAGTTGAATATCTCAGCAATATCAGGCAAATGTAAAATGTAATACACACCATAGTCCTGTAAATGAAACTTTGCAACATTAGTTGAATACCTCAGCAATATCAGGCAAATGTGAAATGTAATACACACCAGAGTCCTGTATATGAGACTTTGCAGCATTAGTTGAATATTTCAGCAATATTAGGCAAATGTAAAATGTAATACACACCATAGTCCTGTAAATGAAACTTTGCAGCATTAGTTGAATATTTCAGCAATATCAGGCAAATGTAAAATGTAATGCACAACATAGTCCTGTAAATGAAACTTTGCAGCATTAGTTGAATACCTCAGCAATATCAGGCAAATGTGAAATATAATACACACCAGAGTCCTGTATATGAGACTTTGCAGATTAGTTGAATATTTCAGCAATATCAGGCAAATGTAAAATGTAATACACACCATAGTCCTGTACATGAAACTTTGCAGTATTAGTTGAATACCTCAGCAATATCAGGCAAATGTGAAATGTAATACACACCATAGTCCTGTATATGAAACTTTGCAGCATTAGTTGAATATCTCAGCAATATCAGGCAAATGTAAAATGTAATACACACCATAGTCCTATATATGAAACTTTGCAACATTAGTTGAATATCTCATCAATATCAGGCAAATGTAAAATGTAATACACACCATAGTCCTGTATATGAAACTTTGCACCATTAGTTGAATATCTCATCAATATCAGGCAAATTTAAAATGTAATACACACCATTGTCCTGTATATGAAACTTTGCAGCATTAGTTGAATATCTCAGCAATATCAGGCAAATGTAAAATGTAATACACACCATGGTCCTGTATATGAAACTTTGCAGCATTAGTTGGATATCACAGCAGTATAACGCCAATGTGATCTGCGTAAAACAAGATAGTCCTGTAAACGAATCTTGGTAGTATCAGTTGAATATCAACGATATATAAAGCATGAGCAACCTAAATATAAAACCTCAGTCCTTTATATGAAACTTGACAAGCAACATAAAGCAACATAGTCCTGTAAATGGAACTTGGCAGCATTCGATGAATATCACAGAGATATAAGGCATTTGCAACCTGTGTAAAAACGTTAGTCCTCTAAATGAAACTTGGCAGTTTTAGTTGAAATGGCAAAGATATAAGGCATATGCAACCAGCCTACAACAATATGATCCTGTAAATTAAACTTGGCAGCATTAGTTGAATATCCTAGAGATATAAGGCATATGCATCCTGCATAACATACTATAGTCCTGTAATTGAATAGCATTAGCTGAATATCAGGGAGAGAGAGAGAGAGAGAGAGAGAGAGAGAGAGAGAGAGAGAGAGAGAGGAGAGAGAGAGAGAGAGAGAGAGAGAGAGACTTGAATAGTGAAATTTAGAATTTGTTTACTATGGGTTTGTTCATAAGAAATGTTGCCTAAATAAAATATATTTCGCCATATTAGATCATGTTTAAAGTGACCCTCCATATCATATATGGGTAATATAGGACCAAAGTAGCATAGGAAAATAGTCAAGAGAAGTGTTAAAGATATATAATATACTAGAAAACCTGAAAAGTTGAAAATTAGACTATTGAGAGCAATAGTAATCCCCACTGTGATATACGGTGCTGAATGCTGGATACTGAAGAAGAGAGAAGAAAAAAAAGTTATAAGCCTTTGAAATGAAATGCCTGAGAAGAATCTGTGGTGTAAGATGGGAGGACAGAATCACGAACGAGAGAGTGAGAGAAATGGCTGGTGTTGAGGACACAATCCTGAATAGAGTGGAAGATATTCAGAGGAGATGGTTTGGGCATGTACAGAGGATGGAACAGGACAGATGGCCAAAGATAGTGCTTCATGGTCAAGTGGCCAGAAATAGACCGAGAGGACGACCAAGAGATTCATGGGTGAAAACATTCAAGAAAGCAAATAGAGACGAGACATTTCAGCAGCTGGCACAGATGGAATTGGATAGGGGTCTCTGGAGAGAATGACGATATCAAATGCGGGACCCAACCCGGAGAATTCTGGACGGGATTTAGTGAGAAAAACTACATCAGTCAATGTAATATGAATTTATGAACTCCCAAATATAGATTGGAAGTGGAATAGCAAAAGCTTCTCAACCCAACATGTGT
>NC_090725.1:329400472-329402972 GCF_036898095.1 Palaemon carinicauda | reverse complement strand
CTTTCAGTTGCCAATAGATGGCATCAGCGAGGCTTTTTCTTTTAATAATATAATGGAAAATTCCGCTTTTGCCAAAGGTTTGGGGAGTTACCTTGTGAGAATCCAACCAATGGGAACACACATTCCTGGCTAAACTATGGAAATAAGACTGTTTGGTCTTTTAATCACCTAAAACAGACAAATACTTATTTCTTAACCAGGTTATTTAGCTTCCTGGGTTCTTCATTGGTCAAAGGTATCTATTCCTGTTCGTTTTTATTCAATGTGAATTGAAATATTTATTATTGTTTGTTGTATACAGAAGTTAGATAAGCAAGAAATCATAAAAATCCCTTTTTATATATATATATATGTATATAAATTCCTTGGTTATGCGTATTCAGAAAAATAAATTAATGAACCACTTTAATAAGTACTTCATCCCATTAACTTGTGAAAAAAAGATTTTGTTTCTATATACTGTATATGCATATTTCTAATTAATTTCTTACAGGGGTAAAAGCGGGAGGTAATCACATATAAAAAAAAATACTTATGACCAGGAAAAAAGTCAATATAGAAATTTTCAAGTTTGTACAATGCAAGCCTAAAACTCTCTCAGACTAAAAGGTCCTTTTGACTTTCTATGTGATTTTCAATTATCCTTCCAATCTTTGACCCAAATCATAAATTACATAATAATATATGATGGACAGCATATGTGTTTGTGGGCATGAGTACATACAGTAAATACTATAGAATTAGATAGTATTTAAGACTATAATCAATATTACAATCAAGTCAATCAACTTTTGGTTGGAACATAATAATTCTCGAAATAATTCCATATTATATAAACCATCTCTCTACACAGGCACAGCATTATCCAAAAATAGTCTTGTATAAGATATTTTAATTTTTCATCTTGAATAAGGAGATTTTAAATAAGTTTCGAGCAGTTTTTCAAAACATATACAAGGACTTCCGTAGAAAATAGTTGGTTATTTTTATTGTTTAATATTGGTAATATATCATATAAAAATGACTAAATCATATCACCTTTGGTTAATGACTAAAATAGCTTATACAAATAGCAATGGGAATAATATAAAACGATTATCATCATCATCATCATTATCTCCTCCTAAGCCTAATATATTTTGCCAGTCGTCTCTATCTTGAGCTTTTAAATCAATACTTCTCCATTCGTCATATCCTACTTCACGCTTCATAGTCCTCAGCCATTTAGGCCAGGGTCTTCCACCTCTTCTCAGTTGAAAGTTTAGAGAACATGGAATGAACTAGTATCGTAGCCAATAAACCAAAAGATAAATGTATTCTATATTGAATTTCCAAGAGAAGGTGTCCTCACCCTAGCAAGACTGAATATGATAAGAGATAAACCAACTGACACTGATAGATAAGATAGGAAATACAAAACCCTCTATGTCGTTGATGTGTAACCAAACATTGCAGTATTTATTCGACCTTCAAGAACGCTCCAAGTCGCAACAGGTTATAAAATTCGAAATATAAGACCGAAAGTAACAGGCAGGACTTGAAAGGAGTGTCCATTTAAATTCTGAATGCCAATCCTTGTCTAATATACTTAGGAAGGATTGAATTTTGAAAAGGTGTAATGCAAATTAATTCTTTTTAGGCTGGAATACAGTGCGTCTTTATTTTTAGTGTATATATGTATATATATATATATATATATATATATATATATATATATATATATATATATATGTATATATATATATATATATATATATATATATATATATATATACACACACACACATATATATATATATATATATATATATATATATATATATATATATATAAGAAAACGAAAACCATTTGTACTTTTCAATGAACACTGCACTTACCAATCTTTTCCAAAACTTATTTCTCTGATTCTATTCCCACTGTTTATGTTCCTTACTCTTGGATCAGATATAAAACCTACTGTAATTAATAGTGTATTACATTTGATTTATTTAGCCTCTAGTTATGAAGAATTTCCCATAAAATAGACTACTCTATTGGGCTTCAAATCATATCCCAGGCGAAGGATTACATTATGACCAGAGCTGTAGGAGTAAACCAAAGAGAAACGTATATTTTTTCTTTGATAAGTGTAAGACAATTCCTCACTGGGCTATTTTACCCTGTTGGAGCCCTTGGGATTGTAGCATCCCTTTTCTCTGACTAGGGTTGTTGGTTTGCTATTACTGATAATAATAATAATAATAATAATAACACAGAAAATTACATTTTTCTTTGGTAAGTTTAAGACGATTAAACAGTATGCTTGAAAAAAAAAATACAGAAAATCAGTTTCCAACATAAAATTACAAAATATTAATACCCTGTTTTAACACCATAGCTTCAGCGACTAAATAAAAAAAAAAGTTATCAGTACTTAACGAAGGAACACGATACACTATGAAGAACACTAACATCAGAAGGGTCAATGAAATCATTATGGAATATCACGTGGACACACACA
>NC_090725.1:329377972-329380472 GCF_036898095.1 Palaemon carinicauda | reverse complement strand
TACCGATCTATCTCTTGTGGGAATTTCGTCATAATCCGTCTATTTGTTTTTACGTTATCTTAAAAATGGCAAAACAACGCAAATCTGGATCTAGATTCTGGATCCGGATCCTGATCATCTTCAAATTCTAATGGAGTTGATCATGGGCAACAAGCTATCTCTTGTGGGAATTTCTTCATAATCTGTCTATTTGTTTTTACGTTATCTTAAAAATGGCAAAACAACGCAAATCTGGATCTAGATTCTGGATCCAGATCCTGTTCATCTGAATTTAATGTGGTTTTCCATATCCTAAGATCTATCTGTGGTGGAAATTTCGTCAACACCCATCAATTTGTTTTAACGCTATCTTTGAAATGGCAGAAAATGCAAATCTCCGGATCCTCATCATCTCCAAACTTTCATGGGGTCGTCCAAGACCGAAATCTATCTGAGGTTAAAATTCCGTCAAAATTCGTTGAGTATTTCTAACATAACTCTGTCTAAAGACAGATACAGACACACAAACACTCAAACAAATATATAGATAAACTGACTCGATTTAATAACCTTCTTCGCTGAGGCAAAGATATCAGTTAATCTAAGATGATATATCAGAATGCGAGAGATATTAACAACCTTCATTTTCTCTCCTGTTTTGTTAGACACAGAAAATCCAATATATCAGGGGAGTTATAAGCCAAAGGAGAGAATGCTGATAATGAGGGAACCAATAATTCCCTCCCCAATGGATAGATATGAAAACTTCCTTTTGTTTCAAATTACTTTTTTACTTTAAGAAATAGATAAATGTTTTTCAGAGTAAGATAAAACCTCTTTGAGTATTAGTTAAATATTTTATTTTAAATTTGAGATATCCTGCGAATTTGAAAAAGAAAAAACTCTACATTATGTAATACATAATAAAAGATAGTAATAGGCTTATATTATATAATAAAATTCATATATTTAATTCCTTATCCTCAATACTCCTTAAAAATTCTGTACGTTGCTATTAGGACATCTGAATCTAAAATTTAATGCTATAAATTTCATTATTACAGATACAATGTAAAATTTAATTGTAGAATTGTAGACCACATGAAGTAGAATACTATGTACTTATGTTATAAAGTTGCTATGATACATGGACTTTTTTATCAACCACATAGTCATGCAGAAAGGAACGATACAATACAGGTACTCTAACTTATAATTTTGACCTATTAACTTGTTAATCTTAGACTGGCGGTACAGTGACTGACTGCGTTGTTAATGATTATTAGATCTTCCCTTAAAAAAAAGTAACTGGAGCTATTTATTTTATGTTTTATATCATACAGTCTTGTGAAATGCGCAGATATGAAGAGAAACAGGATATTTTTTTTTTATTTTTTTAATAAAAATAGAAAATTTTCAGGTAAATACTGATTTCTTAGAGTTATATATCAATAAACGATGATTGCACTAATACTCTATAAAAATAAGAATTGTTCTATAATAAATTAAAGGAGAGTTAAAGGCAAACTTTGAAGGAATATGGAGGCAAACTGAGAAAAGAAAGGATAATGATAAATCTGGGATATATATCAAAGCATGGAAAGTTTTATACGATGAACAGCATAGAAATTGCCCGTTGTCATGGGGAACGCTGTCAACCAAAACAAGCCCTTGATTTACTGAAATCTTTTTATTTCATGAGAGATAGAAAAATTTATATATTCTTGTTTTTATTTATTTATCAATGTTGTTATTATTCAAGTTACAATAGATATCTTTTACGAGTGCGAGATATATTTATGGAATGCTATTGCATCTTATATAAATGTTTAAACTAACTAGAAAACAGAAATTCTGTATAAAAACAATTACCGTTTAAAATCAGATAAGATTGATTTTGTGAGAGTATTTATAGATATTATTGCATATTTCATGAAACCACCAGACTTTTATCAATTTCAAAAGATTTTAATTTCATTTATATCGTCATCAAAAGGAAGATATATTCAGGTGAAAGTATATCCATCCTTTTATTTTATTTATTTTTTTCTAATTCACTGCAGAGGTAAAACGAAAATTTCAATTGGGAACATGATTGGCATCAACCAGTGCATGTATATGCATACACCCTTGTACATATATGCCAGAATAAATATTTATTTCTCTGTGAATATTATATTTAAGCTTACAATATTTCTTTATATATGGAAAAAATTCATCTTCTGAAGCATATTTTGCATCTTAGTTCTCCGAGGTATAGGTGCTCACGAATGACATCTCATTCAAACAGCTAGATCCTTCATACTTAATAATCAGTCGGTGAGGCTGATTCCACACAAGTTCCCAAGAGAGAGAGAGAGAGAGAGAGAGAGAGAGAGAGAGAGAGAGAGAGAGAGAGAGAGAATTAGTATTCTAGCTTTGAATCCTATTACTTGGCTTCATTAATGAAGGTAGGAATCACTAAAACCTTGATAACGCCACCTAAGTAACAGGTAATTCACTTCAAAATAGATGATCCATT
>NC_090725.1:329359270-329374972 GCF_036898095.1 Palaemon carinicauda | reverse complement strand
TGGTGCAATCATCGTTTATGGATATATAACTCTAAGAAGTCAATATTTACCTGAAAATTTTCTATTTTTGATAAAAACAAATATTGTGTTTCTTTTCATATATGCACATTTCACAAGACTTAATGATATAAAACATATAATAAAAAGCTCCAGTTACTTTTTTAAGGGAAGATCAGATAATCATTAATAACGCAGTCAGTCACTGCACCACCAGTCTAAGATTAACAAGTTAAAAGGGCAAAATACTAAGGTAGAGTACCTGTATTGTATCATTTTTGTCTGCATTACTATGTGGTTGATAAAAAATCCATATATCATAAGAACTCTATAACGTAAGTACATAGTATTCTACTTTCTGTGGTCTACAATTATACAAATTAAATTTTATATTATATCTGTTATAATGAAATTTATGTCATTAAATTTTAAATTTAGATGTCATAATAGCAACGTACAGAATTTTTAAGGAGTATTGAGGATAAGGAATTATATATAAGAATTTTCGTATATAATATGAGCCTATTACTATTTTTTATTATCTATTACATAATATAGGTTTTTTTTTTACTTTAAAATTCGCAGGATATCTATAAGTTGGAAAAAAAATAATAATACTTTAAGAGGTTTTATCTTACTCTGAAAAAACATTTATCTATTTCTTAAAGTAAAAAAAAAGGAATTTGAAACAAAAGGAAGTTTTAATATCTATCCATTAGGGAGGGAATTATTGGTTCCCTCATTATCAGTATTCTCTCTTTTGGCTCATAACTCCCCTGATATATTGGATTTTCTGTGTCTAACAAAACAGGAGAGAAAATGAAGGTTGTCAATATCTCTCACATGCTGATATATCATCTTAGATTAATCGATATTTTAGCCTCAGCGAAGGAGGCTATAAAATCGAGTCAGTTTATCTATATATTTGTTTGAGTGTGTGTCTCTATCTGTCTTTAGACAGAGTTATGTTAGAAATACTCAACGAATTTTGACGGAATTTTTACCTCAGATAGATTTCGGTCTTGGACCACCCCATGAAAATTTGGAGATGATCAGATTTGCATTTTATGCCATTTCAAAGATAGCGTTAAAACAAGTTGACTGGTGTTGACGAAATTCCCACCACAGATAGATCTTAGGATATGGAAAGCCTCATTACATTCATATGAACAAGATCTGGATCCAGAATATTTATCTTGATTTGCATATTTTCGCATTTTAAAGATAAGGTAAAAACAAATAGACGGATTATGACGAAATCCCCACAAGAGATAGCTCGTAGGCCATGATCGACTCCATTAGAATTTGGAGATGATCAGGATCCGGATCCAGAATCTAGATCCAGATTTGCGTTGTTTTGCCATTTTTAAGATAAAACAAATCGACGGATGTTGTAAAATTTTCCACTACAAATTGATCTTTTCCCAAGGTTGACCACATTAAATTTGAGAGAAGATCAGAATCCGGATCCAGACTCTATCCGGATTTGCATTTTCACAGTTTTGCCATTTCGCATTATGCAGGTCATGTAGTTTTGATAATATCCTTAAGATAACTTTAAAACTACTCCCCGAAATTGGCAAAGTTCTTACCAAAGATAAATATTAGGTGACGTTTGACCTTATTAGCTTTTAGAGATGATCAGGATCGGGATCCAGAATCAAGATCCGGATTTGAATTTTTTGTCATTTTAAAGATTACGTCAAAACTAATTCCCGATTGTTGAAAAAATTTTCACCATAGATAGATCTTAAGACATGAAAGACTCCATTAAATTTGTAGATGATCTTGATCAGACTCCAAATTCTTGTCTGGAATTCCATTTTTCACCGTTTAAATGATAACGTCAAAACAATATGACGATTTTGACGAAATTTTAACCATACATGAATCTGAACCCATAGATGTCACAAAATTATGGAGATGACAAGTATCTGGATCCAGATTGATTTTTCTCCATTTTGAACATAATGTCCAAACAAATTGACAGATTTCGACAAAATTTCCACTTCTTATAGATCTTAGGCCATGGACGACTTCATTACCTTTGGCGGAGCTTAGAAATCTCTTATTGGTGTTGTCTATAAATGTATTTACTCCAAAATATTTCTTTCCTGAAGATGAAAGTGATAAAATAATTAGAATTTTATGAATGCAGAAAAATTCTTCGAATCCTCTCGGTGGGAAATGAATTAGGAAAGCGCATTATCATACAATGAATGAACGCCTGCATTTGAAACAGCTGGACTCATAGAACCCATTTGCATTCATTAAAAATATCCCTAAAGAATTTTCCCATTTAAAAATGGATAGAGTGGAATAATGAAGGATTGTGTTCACGATTTAACTGAAGCTTGATTAATATATAGCTAAAAATAGTTTCGTTTATTGCTAACATTAGAATCTACAATACTATGCTATAAATTTTGCAAATACCTATGAATACATAACGTCCAAAAATTATTATTATTATTATTATTATTATTATTATTATTATTATTATTATTATTATCATTATTATTATTATTATTATTATTATTATTATTATTATTATTATTATTATTATTATTATTATTATTATTATTATTATTATTATTATTATTATCTTTTACAAATTTTATTATTATATAGTACTCAAAAAAAGCCAATGCAATAAGAAGATATAAACTTACTCCTTGTCTTACAAAGATCCTTACATTTACCAAATAAACTCTATCATATTATAAATCACAGATACCTTAAATACATTATTAGTTATTTAGATCAGGAAGCCCAAAATATGAAAGGATAATTAAACCCTTTTATAACATCTATACCCGAGGAGTTAAAAGACAATTTGGCAAGCCATTCACTTTCTTAAACCAAACACTTAAGAAGGATATCGAGCCCAGAATCAGGAAATAGTCTCCGAAAGTTCAAGAGCCTTTTCTCTTCAACTAGGATAATTCCAGAGAAGAAAACATACAAAGGAGGATAGGCAATATTCTATATGGATTTTGAGGTTATGGATTTCCAAATGATATTTAGTTTTGGCTGAAGTAACTTCTGTTGGGAGTAAGTAAATTCCTTTTGAGTAACCTATTATTTGAGTAACCTATTATTTCTGGTTCTTCTCGTGTTCAATTCTGAATATACACACAGGCTTAAACACCCACTTACGATCATGGACTATTCTTGAAAGCATAAATATATATATATACATACATATATATATATATATATATATGTGTGTGTGTGTGTGTGTGTGTATACATATATATATATATATATATATATGTATACACACATGCATACACACACACACACACACACACATATATATATATATATATATATATGTATATATATATATATATATATATCTAGGTCCTTTCCTTTTCCTATCAGTGTAATATTCCCCACATTCCTTCAAACCATCCATGCTTTTCCTCCCATCTGATTCCCCTTCCTTTGAGGAATTCCCTTCTGGCCTCGAAATCAAATTCCAAGACTTACCATCACCCAGATATATTCCTATAGATTCTTCCTAAGACCCTCGCCTTTCCCTGACAGTTCACCGAAATCCATGAAAATCATATCTATGGTATTTTTGGGTATATATGTTAAAGTTTACTTATTTAAAATGTATTTGTAAAAAATCATTGTATATACTAATGTCCGCAACCCGTTATAAGGGAATTTTTTTTCGATAGATATATACACACACACACAGATTCAACCCATCCCCCTCTCTTCCCCCCCCCCCCCTAACTTCTGTTGTTCGCACTTGTTTGGGCAATCTGTAGGAGAATGATGTTTCCCTAGTGGTTCCCGTTAAGCGTGAAAGAGATACACACACACACACACACACACACATATATATATATATATATATATATACACACATATATATATATATATATGTATATATATATATATATATATATGTATCTATATATATGTTTGTATACATATATATATATATATATATATACATATATATATATATATATACATATATATATATATATATATATATATATTACGTAATATGCATATATATATATAAATCTCTCTCTCTCTCTCTCTCTCTCTCTCTCTCTCTCTCTCTCTCTCTCCTTTAGGAAAATAGTAATTTGTTTCATAAAATCCGTGTGTGGGTTGCATGAAAAATAGAAGTTTGTAATAAAATACGAGAGGGATTTAACAAAGCTTCTGTTTATTTTTGTTATGAAATACTTCAACTTTCACGAAGCAAAGTTCTGACAGGAAATTTTAAATAAGGTTAAACCCTTCTCCACTACCTGGGTTTTTTTTTTTTTTTTTTTTTTTTCAAAACTAGATTTTCTTCTTAATGATTATATGTATCATTGTCCTAAAAGAGAAAAGAGCTTAGATTCAGATTATTAAGAAAGAGGCACCTAATATTATTATATCACTTCCAATCTAATATTATGAACGCTGTATTTTCATGAATAAACATTTTACATATGTTACTAGATTATTATTGATTTTTTTATATATTCATTACAAGTTGGCCTTTAAAAAAAATTAAGATTATCAGTTTCTCTAATAAAATGAAGTATCAGATAAAGGATAATAGCTTTAATTTTTTTATCTTTTTATCATTAACCTCATTGAGACTTTGAAAATTATGATATGACAAAGAATTAACATGTATCAGAATTCAATTAAGTATTTAGAGAAGGCTTATGATCTTGTCTAACTTATTCATAAACTCGTTTACTGTGTTATTGTTTACTACATCGCTGGAAGACTATTCCAAGTATTTGCTATTTTGTATGTAAAGAAATGCCACACTAAGTGGTGTTGTACCTTTCCAATTCCAGTTTGTATCCGTTATCTCTGGACTGATTTGTACTAAGTGAGAATAGAATGGTATAAAGTACATATGTTATTCCTTTAAGAATTTTGAATGCCTATATTGACCGTCCCTTTAGTCGTCGAGTTTGTAGATCAAATATGTTGAAACGTTCCATCCTCCGTCTATATCTAAATTGCCTTTGTGTGGAACTTAGTTTGGTGGTCCTAGCTTGTACTGCTTCCAGTCAATGTACATCCTTCTGAATATGTGGAGCCCAGAATAGGACTGCGTATACTAGATGGGGTCTTACTAGTGATGTGTACAATTGTAGCATAGTCTCTTGTTGTCTATATTTGAATTGTCTATTTATGTAACCTATTAGTTTCTGTGCTTTCTTCTCAGCTTTTATGCTCTGTCTCTATTGTACTGCCCAGCAGCGGGTAATCTGAGAGAGAGAGAGAGAGAGAGAGAGAGAGAGAGAGAGAGAGAGAGAGAGAGAGTCATCAAAGGTTTAAAGAATCCTGTATTCCAATCGGAAGTTTTGACTAGTGAGAATGAAAACTTCGATTGAAAAGTAAAGTAAAATAAAAAGCTGGGCCAACTAAATCTAATTCCGCCTCTTGGTAGGTTTTAAGAATTTAGGAAGGGTATTCCTGGGTCTTTTGAAATCGCTCACAAGATCCAATTATATGTATCTGACCATCTTTTGATGGGAGAGAAAAGATTGTTCTATGGATGCTATATATACAAGAATGATTCTGGATGGGAGTAGTTATGTCTATAGTAGTAGCAGTAATAGTAATAGAATATTTATACATGTATATATATATATATATATATATATGTGTGTGTGTGTGTGTGTATATACATACATACATATATATATATATATATATATCTATATATATACATGTATATAATATATATATATATATATATATGTATGTGTGTGTATATATATATATATATATATATATGTATGTATATATTATATATATATATATATATATGTATATATAAACATATATATGTATATATACATATATATACATGTATATAATATATATATATATATATATGTGTGTGTGTGTGTGTGTATATATATATATATATATATACAGTTTATATATATATATATATATATATATATTTATATATATATATATATATATATGTGTGTGTGTGTGTGTGTGTGTATGTGTTCATGTGTGGGTGTGTATCTTTGTGCATGTGTGTATGCTTTGGTGTGTCCTCGTATATAATTGTGTGAGTCTTTAAAGATATAACAATAATTAATAATTTCTTTTTCTTTAATTCATCATTCATTTATGTTTCCCAAAGCTTACTTTATAGAATTATATTATCTGCTTTGCAAATATATATGTGTATTCCTTTTGCATTTTGTATAAATGTTTTTAATATTACTATCAATGAAAAGACATTGGTATCTTTTCTGACGAATTGGAGGGAAGATATTTAAATTCATATCTGATTTTTCATAATAGATAAAATAATCGAATGATATTCTGCATGCTAAGAGTTCGAATAGCATTCCCAGTGCAAATATCAACTTCAGTGTTGCAAAGTAAGTAAACACATTTTTCATGGAGCTAAGGGATATCTCTCGGAGTTGCAATCTATCTTCAATCGGTGTAAAAATGATAAGTAAATTTTCCTCGGAGGGAGAAGTCTTACATTAAACTCCATGTACTGAAGAAAAGGAGGAAGGTTACTGAGCTTCGTTGATATAATCTAGATTTCTAAAGCAGATGAAATTGAGTTCGACGAACTGACTACAAATGAAATGTCTTCAAGAGTCACATCTTGAGATCAGGTTGCAATTCCTCATCTATCACTCAATGTTTGGGGACCTTCATTTCAATCATTTTTCTGAATTACTTAATCTTTTTATTTCTTCTTTTTTTATGCGATGATATGAAAATCCTAACTGATATTGAGACCAAGCTGTAATTTTTTTCCAATATCATGTAATTCAATTTCCTATCTTGTGATATATAACATGATATAGGCGGAGGCATGCACTCAACCGTGCGCCTGTTCTAGTATTATATGTTTTTGGATGATTTCCCCCAGAGACATGTTATGTATTTTCTTAAAATCTATGTTATAATTTTCATATCAATTCTGTCCATAGCTTCCACTTTCCCCCACTTGTGTTCCCCTCCATTTTTACTCTATTTCTTTGTTTTTTTATCTCTAAAATGTATGGTCTAGAATATTTATTTCTATCTAGAGAAGTACTGATATATATATATATATATATATATATGTATATATATAGGATATATATATATATATATATATGTATATATACATATATATAGCATATATATATATATATATATATATAGCATATATTATAAGTATGTATGTATGTATATATACGAGTATATATATATATATATATATATATATAATTATATATATCTATATATTTCATACGAAAGCCTGTTGAATTTCTTATACCTAAAGGCCAGGTGAAATGATACTGATGCCACCTTTACTAGGGGCTTGGTTGCTTTAAAAGTCCCTTGGGAAAACTGAGTTTTCTCCCTCTGCATATTTTATGGTGATATGATGCCAATCGAAGACTGTCACAGAATGGGAAGGTGATATTTGATAAACAGAGAAAGTGGAGACTGAAGATATCTTTCATCGTGAGAATTCTTTGAATGTTGTTTCTTAAATGTATTCGGGGAAAATATATTGAAAGCCACTGGACATCTGGCTGCTTGAGAGAGAGAGAGAGAGAGAGAGAGAGAGAGAGAGAGAGAGAGGCATAATATCTGTGCCTACAATAATATATCTAAATATCATATTGTACAAGCTGTTTATATATAGCATGCTTTAGAAATGACTTGAGAGAGAGAGAGAGAGAGAGAGAGAGAGAGAGAGAGAGAGAGAGAGAGATTTATCAGCATTTTCTATAATATCACCACAATTTAGTGTGGTCCTCTCTTAAATAATATGATGAAAGTAGATTTTTCTAATATTGTTATCAAATCCACAGAAAGAATTCTTAAGACAAAGTTAAATAGTTTCTATAAAAAAGATTAAAAACCTACAATACGTTAGAACTTTTCCTTTTAAAGAGACTTTTTTTCACTAGAGTTTCATTTAACTTTCAAATTTTCCCTTTCCAAATACAAAAATATCAATTTCTTATATCATTTACATATTCGTCAATGTTTTTAATTTATTTCCGTTATATATTTGGTAAATATTTGAAAATAGGATTTGTTTTCTAATCATGCTTTGAAAAGTATTCTTCATTTCAATTCTGAAAATATATATATTTTTAAAATGTCACCTTTTAGTGCAGGACTCAACGAAAAAGGGTGGATTTTTTAAGACCTTACATGGCCTAGAAAAAAGGTAGTTTTTCCATGGTATTCAAAAAAGTTGTAGCTCTTCAGAGATGAAGGTGGCTCTCAAAAATGTCTGGGAACAAGAATAACTCTTGGGAAAAATAAGAAACTAATACGATTGGGAAAGATAGGAAAGTTAAAGAATAAATATAAATTGAAATTATTCCTAATTTTCTTATCATATTTTGAGTATTTCCCTTTACGTGAATGCTTATGGAACCAAGCAGTCATCCACTGAAATATGGGTAAAATCTCACTTCGTTTTATATATATTTTTAATATCATTAATGCTTAATGGCAAACTGAAACCTTTGAAAATAAAATATATTACAGTATTTATCCCAAAAAGGAACAAAAACTAAATCTTTTATATCTGATTTACATCGAATGTATCCGTTTTAATCTTTGATTAATAATAGATATATTTTCTGATTAGAAATATATTAGTTTTCTTTGTAAGAACTTTTGTAAACAATATATCTCTCCAAAGATAAATGAAATATAAAAGTACTTATTCAGATAGTATAGAAGTTTTGGTCGGATATATTTTTCAAAAGAGCTTTTTTTTCTTGCTTTCTAATTCAAAGTAAAATCAAGACGCTTCTAGGTTGGTAGGCGTAAATAAAAGAACTCATTACAGTGAAAAAGAGATGATTTTGATTTAGTTGAGTGAATGGTTCCAATCTAAGATTTAGTGGTACTGTACAACTGGTTTCATCAATTTCGGTACACTTCATGGCAAGCTAAAGAGACGTCTCATACTTGTACAATGTAGCGAAAGAGAACGTCTTGGCATCGTTGTCTGTAACCAAAAAAAAAAAAAAAAAAATAGATAAAATAAAATAAAATAAAATAAACCAAAAGACTCAAAAACAGGTGATCAGAAGCCGTGTTATTGATTTTACTGAGTTCCGAAAAGGAAAATATTATCTGCTACATTGTACATTTGTCATACGCCCCTTTAGCTTCCCGTGAAGTGTGCTAGAAACGAAAGAGGCCAACTTTGCAAGCGAGATATTGTTGAGTTTTAGATATAGGTTGTATCAACTCGCTTTAATTTTGCATCAAACATTTTTTCCTCAATTATGAACATCGGAATTATATTGATTTTATTTTTTAATGTGTAAAAATTTTATAACAAATATTTAGTGATGTAAATTGTATAAATTTGTCTTTTATTTTAACTAAGTAACAAACAAATCTAACTAAAATTCGCCTAACTTATCAAGACAATCATTTGAACCATTTCTAAAAATATAAACCCTTTATTGAATTTTTCAGTCATAGAAATTAAAAGTATTTCCGTTTCTAGAAATATATTTTCTCATTTACCTGGTGAAGGAGGACAGGCAAATTCTGTCCGAAGACCTCATTTACATATTATGAGAAGGTGTAAGAATACTGTGAGGTACCTTAAACAGCTGATATATTCAGAACGACCAAATTAGTTTTATGTTAGGGTTTATGATAGGATGAAGATTATTTGGAGCAATGAAGGCAGGTAAGTTGTTTATCATCACTAACCTTCCCCTTGTGATTGAGTTGATTCTGCTTTTTACAGACCAGAAGAAAAAAGGAGGAATTTGATTAATATATATATATATATATATATATATATACAGTATATATATATATATATATATACATATATATATATATATATATATATATGTATATATATATATATATATATACATATATATATATATATATATATATAAATATATGTATATATATATATATATATATATGTATATATATATATATATATATATACATATATATGTATATATACTTTATTACATAGGGGAGATAGTATGAGAGGACGCATAATAGCTAACACATCTGAATAAAAAACTTTCTGCATATTATTCATGAATTTGTTCATTCTCAAGTTGAAAATAAAAGAGAAAATACACTAGAAAACACTCCTCTAAAGGAAAGACATTCATCATTTGAGTGAAAGCCAGCCTGGGACACACCAAATCAAATTAAAACCCACAAGAGACCTATATATATATATATATATATATATACATACATATATATATATATATATATATATACATACCTGAGTTCGTAAATGTAAAGTTTGTTTGTTTGTACATGGTGACTCTTCATATTTTTTGAGTCTCGATTTAATCATTGTTTAAGGGTATATAATATAAAGAAAATATAGAATAATAATTCTGAATAATTCTATAAAACATGGAAATATGTAGATTTTGTCAAATGTCAAAAGAATCATAAAGGAAAAATTGGAACAAGAAATCATTGAGGAAAACCATTTTAACGTGTTATGAAAAATACATTTATATTATGAAAAACTACATATATTATTCACAAAGCTCGTGACCATACTTTAACGATCAGGGAAGAAGTCTTAAAGGTTATCAATCTGAATAAAATATTACATTTAGATTGGAGTTTTAGCGGGATTTACCTTGATCTCACTTATACATAAACACACACACACACACCCACACATATTTATATATATATATATATATATATATATATTTATATATATATATATATATATATATGTATATATATATACATATATATATATATATATATATATACTCAGACACACACACACACACACACACATATATATATATATATATATATATACTACTACTACGACTACTACTACTACTACTACTACTACTACTACTACTAATAATAATAATAATAATAATAATAATAATAATAATAATAATAATAATAATAATAATAATAATAATAGTGATGATAATGATAATAACCGTCCTTTTATGAAAGGATAATAAAAAACATCTTGCAAGTTAGACTATTGTTAGAAGAAAATAATCCTGTCTCAATATTTTAGCCCAGTGTAACTGTCATTTAGTGATCCAGCCGTGCATGAAAGTACCACAAAATTCGATATTGGTCTCTCAATCTCAATCTAGAACCGATACTTGTGAATGAATGTATGCATTTTTATATATTATGGGTTAATTGTTTTTATATGTATATGAGAGTATATATCCAGCAGTACGTTTGGCTCTTAACACGAATGAACAAATCAATTTTATGAAAACAAAGAAATTCTGTGGAAGTCTACTTCAAAGGCCTCTGTAATAATATTAAAACATTCTGAAACTAGTTCTAATCTGATTGGACCACTTCAAAGAGCTTGAATAAAATATTTTTTTGGTTTTATTGAAAAACGTTTAAAATAGCGTTATGATTCTCTTTAGTGGTAAAATATTTATTTTCGCTGTGTTTTTACATCTTTGTTCACAATATTATTTCTAATTTCATGTCATGTTCTTCTGTTCCTAGTTTTTATGAATTCTAAACGTTTTTATCTTTAATTAAGTCAACTGATAAGGTTAATTACGTGATAGTTTATGACAATATTGAAGAAAAACGAAAACTTTAAGCAATTGTATTAATTGGAGGCATATATTTTGGGTTGAACACATTACATGTGAATTATTGCGTAAAATATTCTTTGTTTTTTATCTAAAAGTGGAGAGTTGGACCTCCTAGCTAATGCTCGCTTCACACTAGTGGAGTTTTTTCCGTGCGTAAATATTTCCGCTCGCCCAAAGTCATGTCTTCACATAAGAGAGTTTTCCATGAGCGGCCTAGTAGTTTCTATAAGTCGCTACACTGATTTAGCGTGGTTTAGTAGTGCACGCGGCTAGTAAATCACTACCGCTCGGGGATTCTTCCGAGCGGGCTGCGTATAAAGAGCTTCATTGATCTTCATTGATTTGCAATCCGCGTAGCATATATCCGCTCGTGTAAAACAAGCCTAAGAGTAATAAAACTTATACTAATAATAATTTTTTTTCCCATTACTATAGGGTAAGCTCAGACATTTGGGAGACACCTTAACCTTTGATCTTGAACTTCCAAAATTTAATAATTTTCAGCTTTTTATATAACAGGTTATCCTTGCCAGTTTAGTTACTCTACGATTAAAATTGTGGCCAGGAAGCTGTTCACAAACAAGAAAAACCAACCACACACAACCAGTGGCGAAAACATAACCTCGTTCCAGTTACATAGGCTGAGATAATAATCATATCTTGCTATATTCATATATCCTTCTAATGTACTGTATTATATCTTCTAGTGTCTTTTTCTTTAAGACAAAGAACGCAGAATATTACTATAATACAGTGATGTATCATTACTCATAGTGGAATTGTTATTGGTTTGTAAGAAATTAATGGCAATAGTATTAGCTTGCTGTCCCTTTAACTTATTATAGGGATATATAATTACTTCCAGCTGCCTTTCCAGTGGGTTTACAAGAAAAAATATAGCTAGATATGTAGTCCCGGCTTTGTTCATGTAGCTGGATGACATATAATTAAAATTTGTTGGATTTTTTTCATAGATTTTATGAAAATAATTACATATATGATTCATATTTTGACATTATGTTATGGCTTTGTAATATAGAGGTACATATATTAAGTCTTCCCAAATGAGTCATGAATATTATTTCTCCTGTTATTATTATAATTATTATTATTTTTTCATTACTAGTACAAGCTAAGTTACAACACTAGTTGCAAAAGTAGGATGGTATAAGCCCAAAGGCTCCTATAGGGAAGAAATATAGTAAATTACTCGTTACCATATGCCAATATAATCAAAATAAGTTTGATAAACGGCTCTTCAGGTCATATACCAAGAAGAAAAAACTATATCTAATCTCACAGAGGGGTAGGATACTATACAGGTAAAAATTGAGCCTTTAGTCACTCTTATGAAGAACCTGAGAAAAACACACCATTCTTCTATCTATGTAAATAAATGGATAGCAAGCAGTGACGTTGTGGAGTTCCTCAAGAAACATGTTTGGAAGGAGTAGGAAATTAGTTACATACAGTCGGGATAATTCCACCTAACACCAGTAGAAAGCTTTTTCACTTATGAATAGTCTCAGACGGTGTATACTCTGTATGTTATAAAGACCATCCATGTAGACCACTGGCTTCAGGATACTGGGCTATTAGTAAATTTCAATAAACATGTTTAGGAAAATTACATTAGTTGCCCAAAGTGGCAAAATCCCTTCACCAAGCCTAGTAATATTAACTCTACTTAAACGTTTCTTTTTTTGTTTTAGATGTTATTTTGCACAAATCAAACTTCTATATAAGTGAGAAGAATATAATTTGAATCACCATTTAATCACATGTCGTGTATATCACTAGTATAGAGGATTACTGATTAAAATACTAAATGATACAACGGATGGCAGAGTGAGGTCGCTGAAAGGTTTCCAACCCATGATAAATGCATATATATATATATATATATATACTTATACACACACACACGCACACACAAACACACACACACACACACACACATATATATATATATATATATATATACACACACACACTTATACATACATATAAGAAATCATGACTTAAGTATACTAGATCATAACTGGTATTTGTAGGTATCTGAAATAAAGTTTTATTGAATTTTACGAAATATATGTCGATCATTATCAAAAAAAAAAAAAAAAAAAAAAAAAAAAAATATTGTGTACATTAAATCAGTATTATGATATTCGTTTCACACATTTTAATAACAAAGGTCAGCGTTATAATAATTGGATAATAAACACTATTTTCAGTAGCAAATCTGAACGCAATGTAAATGGAGGCCAATATGCATTCCTAAAAATATAGATATATGGTGACATAAAGTAATCATATATAACACTTTTAAGTAGCAATTCATCTCTGAGGTTTGGACAGTTTTCATCACCACGCTGGCCATCAGCGGATTGGTAATAGTACACTTTTTGTCTGATCGCTCACAGAAAACCAACTTAGTAGGGGTGACCTTGATTATTTCAGTTTTTCTGATCATGGAGAAATAGAAACCCTTTAAATACGTGTGCTCATATAAATAACTGTAAATGAAACATTTTAACAGTTTCAATGACAAACCAGATTAATCTTATATATTATATATATATATATATATATATAGAGAGAGAGAGAGAGAGAGAGAGAGAGAGAGAGAGAGAGAGAGAGATGTATATAAATGAATACATTTATAAACGCATATACAGTAAACAAGAAGTCAATAAACGAAACAGCATTGCAAACAAATATTTATTTTTCTTGTATATTTCAAAAAAATTCCATCAGCAAGACATTTCCTTTCCGTATGTAGTGCATTTATTGGAATTATTTATTTTGAAACGCATGAGTTTTTCATATGCAAAATATCATTCGACTATTTTGACTGGGAATAAATGGCTTCAGTATCAGTACGGTACAGCAGTCTCTAAACTAGGAGTCAATTTGCAATAGAAAACAAAAAAATATTTCATAAAAACTATTTATTTTTTTTCAACTCCTATTGGAAAGCTTAAATGATAGATGTTATCCAAATATTCATATATTATCCTCCCCTCTTGGTCTATGAAATTCGAAATTATTGGTAAGGTACCTAATCAGAGCTTGGACCATTTTATAAAACTGAAATTGTTCTTCATTCTGAATCTCCTGTTACTCATGTTTCAGTGAGGGTCACTAACTAGTATACATATGGGTTATGTTTCATCCCTGTTAACATACACACAAACGCACACAAATACTCACACATATATACATGAATATATATATATATAATATATATATATTATATATCAATATTTATATATTTATAAAGTCATAGTTTATCTTAGCATATATAAATCCAATTGAAAAGTCCTATTATTCTTAACTTTTATATATATTTTTTCTCAATTGCTCTCATACCTACTATGCCTCTCCAATTATGTTCCCCTAGGGATAAATTTCTTACCTTTTTTACCTGATTTATGACCATCCATGTAAGATTGAAGTGAAGTTACTGAGGTAAGCCACTATACTTGTATTTAAGATGTACTTTATGATCCTCCATACATTCAAGAAAGATTTCGTGTAATTTTCATCTTATTATAAAGCCAGAAAAAGAATTATTATTATTATTATTATTATTATTATTATTATTATTATTATTATTATTATTATTATTATTATTATTATTATTATCATGGATATGATATGAAGTCTTTAAAATAATACAGGAATGATAAATTACTATCCAAAACATATTCAATAATCCCTTGAGCACACACGCACTACGACCTCAATATTAAACATAAATATACCAAATATAAATCCTTTGAGTTATATAAGCTCCATTTGCTTTGACATTGCACATATGAATATGAAATATATAATACTGAAATCTACATTTAAAATCTTTCCCCCAAAATACATACATTTCATGAAATCACAAAACATTAAGTGTATATTACACCCATCACATGAGGAACCAGACGGGAAATTGAATTTCCGGTTTAATTACAAGCAAATATATTTAGGTATGTTTTGTTGTTCAGATGATGAGATATTATTGTTTCCTTTATTGAAATCTCAGTTATTTAGCTTTAATGATTTTCTGTGTGGAATTTCGCTCCTGTTTCCCTAACAGCTTTTAGGCTTC
>NC_090725.1:329351770-329354270 GCF_036898095.1 Palaemon carinicauda | reverse complement strand
TTCGGATATAATATGAAAGCTACTACTACTACTACTACTACTACTACTACTACTACTACTACTACTACTACAATTTTGTGAAACTCGAGTACACTAACAAAAATATGTACCTCGTAAAAGGCCTCTTTGGTCGTAACGAGAAACAAATTATGAGTCATTATCATTATTATATACATTGTGTCTTACCAACGATTAATAAGGGTAATTTATCTGATGTTCTTATATTTTTGTCCATAAAGAGTAAGGGTATTACAATTGCAATATCATTTTAGTGTAATTTCAGTTGATTAGTATGTGCATTATTTCAGGGTCACTTGTTATAAGAAAGTCTTGTGAGTTCGATATTTTCCAACGCTTTATTTAAGGATATCTTCGATCTTGGTCTTCGTAATTCACTTGTTTGCAGAAGTTTTGATTTTGACGATCATTATTTATAATTTCATTCATAATATATTGCGTCTATATTTGTTAATTGTTTCCTTAGGAAAATTTTAATAATTCTTCGATTAATGACGTAGTTCTTCCAATCTTCATTTAGTTGCCAATAGATGGCATCAGATATACCTTTGTACCAACTAATACAGTATATCTTTTGATGACCACGTGGGTCAAAAAATGCGATAGGAAGGTAGAGGATAGAGAATTGGTAGTTGTTAAATTGTCCAATGATTGTTTCCTTATTATGAATGGATATTTTTATCATAAAATGGTGGTGAATTTTTCATTTAATATCAAAAGCAACCAGACTTTACTTTTAAAAGTGTTTAGTGTTTCATTTCTTCATCAGAACACATGGATATTAAGTCATTTTCCTGTGCAAGTGACCAATGTAACAATCATTAGCCTAGTTAAAGTTGGTGGGCCGAGTTTGCGACTGCGCTGTCAAATGAATTTCCTTGAATGGAGAATATCATTATTCATTACAGATTTTAATGATTAACGGAGTAATAGTTATATGCCAGAAGGTACATACCTATGCTATAATTTGATATTCTTATGTTTATCGTAATCAACACAGACATATCGAGTAATGAATAAGAAGATTGTCACATTTCTGTGTCCTCGCCAAGGTCTGACTGTGTTGCGTCATTCACCTGCGAATTTTTGTTTGTTAATAAGGGCGTTCCTGAGTGTAAATCAGTTGAAAAACAAACCTTATCATCATTTCCTCAGCAAATGTTTGCATGTTAGTAAAGCTTTTTCTTGGCTCATTATAGGTTAAAAGAATCTATTAAGTATATATATTTATATGTATAAACTGTATACTTAATGTGTGTGTGTGTTTGTGTGTGATTAATTTTGAATCATAACAGATGGCTATATTTACTACCTCTTTGATTGTTTCGGTATTTTTCATTACAGGTAAACCAACCCATCACTAAAGTATGGAGAATTAAATATATTATAAATAAGTGTGACTCCTCTATTAGTTTTTAGTCTATTCTGTTCATTGAAACTACCGTCGAAAATCTTTTGAAATTGTTTTTCTCAGATTGTATGTCAGAAAATCTGAATTTATTTCAAATAATTGTAAGTAATATGATAAATAAAAAAAGGAAAAACGAATTCTGATTAGCCGTAGTTAGGGAAATATCCAACAAAATATATCTAGTCAAACTTTTATTCCATATCTGTGCTAGAAATACTAGAATTAATAGCTGTAATAGTTACATTGATTTTACATCAAATTAAATTATTCTGAACCAATTAGGAAATAAGTGGAAAATTAGATTATAAGCACACACACATGTATATATATATATATATATATACCAAAGGCACTTCCCCCAATTTTGGGGGTAGCCGACAACAACAAGAAACAAAACAAAAAGGGGACCTCTACTCTCTACGTTCCTCCAGCCTAACCAGGGACTCAGCCGAGTTCAGCTGGTACTGCTAGGGTGCCACAGCCCAACCTCCCACATTTCCCACCACAGATGAAGCTTCATACTGCTGAGTCCCCTACTGTTTGCTACCTCCGCGGTCATCTAAGGCACCGGAGGAAGCAGCAGGGCCTACCGGAACTGCGTCATAATCGCTCGCCATTCATTCCTATTTCTAGCACGCTCTCTTGCCTCTCTCACATCTATCCTCCTATCACTCAGAGCTTTCTTCACACCATCCATCCACCCAAACCTTGGCCTTCCTCTTGTACTTCTCCCATCAACTCTTGCATTCATCACCTTCTTTAGCAGACAGCCATTTTCCATTCTCTCAACATGGCCAAACCACCTCAACACATTCATATCCACTCTAGCCGCTAACTCATTTCTTACACCCGTTCTCACCCTCACCACTTCGTTCCTAACCCTATCTACTCGAGATACACCAGCCATACTCCTCAGACACTTCATCTCAAACACATTCAATTTCTGTCTCTCCATCACTTTCATTCCCCACAACTCCGATCCATACATCACAGTTGGTACAATCACTTTCTCATATAGAACTGTCTTTACATTCATGCCCCAATCCTCTATTTTTTACTACTCCCTTAACT
>NC_090725.1:329329270-329341770 GCF_036898095.1 Palaemon carinicauda | reverse complement strand
GTTCCTATTCAGTGCTCTGAAGAGGAATCCTTTGAAAGTTTATGGATGCTTTGCTTTGATGGGCAAGCCATGTTTAACATCCTCTGGGTAGTAAATAAATTTAATTTAAACATGGATGTTAAACTATTTAGGTGTTCCAATATATTATGATTATCCTTGGAAACAGAAACACATTGTTATTTTAGATATATGGTTATATATCAAATATATAATAGAGCCCTTATTTTGAAAAGCTGAGTTGATTCCACATTTGAAATTAATATTAAACTTTTGGACAGGAAATTATCAGAAAGGTACAACACCTCTTATCATAAATAATATTAAGTATATAGATTGTTGGAAGTATTCCTTTATACAGATGGAAGAGGATAAGGCAGCCCATTTAAAATTTGGTATTAATAATAATAATAATAATAATAATAATAATAATAATAATAATAATAATAATAATAATAATAATAATAATAATAATAATAATCACCATAAAGATTAGAGAACACGTAAAATGATATTAAATATATCCAAACAAATCTTTTATAATACATATAATGATTTGTATTACATATACGCATCTCTCTCTCTCTCTCTCTCTCTCTCTCTCTCTCTCTCTCTCTCTCAGCAAAAAGTATTGCATATAGCTGGACACAGACTAATTACATAAAGTGGTAGTTATTCTAACGAACATAAGATTAGCTACAATAATCACAATGGACGTTGGGGACAGAAGACTTTTCCATCAAAGGATTTTAAATGATATCTATGTTTTCATGCTTAATTGGATGGGGTACCTAAGCTGCTAAGTGAGCATAAGATCAATTTATATATACACAATCTTTCATGTAGGTTTGATGCAAGTAAAAGTAATTTATCGTTTTCTCAACTTTGCTTGAAATTGGAAATCTTAGTTTTATTTTTTTCATTGCAGATAATATCTCTGTTTTATATCTGAATACTTATGAACAAGAAAAAGCTTAAACCCTAAAGACTAACACTTAATTTGGTAACCAATTTCCAACTTTTAAGTCCAATTAATTGAGTAGATGTAGTTGGCCAAACTTAACTCAAATAATTCAAAAAAAGAAAAAATTAATCAACTTTGTGAAATACTTGTTACCTCCTATCATACAAAAGAAGTTATTCAACTGATTTAGATAATATTTCACCCAAAATGAGGTCAGAGCTCCTTCATAAGTAGAATGTGTGTGAAATGGTGGTTTGTCAATATAGAAATGGATTGTCTGTTACTAAGGTGTCATGACTAAGGCTTTAGTGATTCCTATCTTCACTGCAGATCCAAGTAAGAGGATTCATAGCTAGAATACTAATTCTCTCTCTCTTCTCTCTCTCTCTCTCTCTCTCTCTCTCTCTCTCTCTCTCTGTCCGGAACTTATGTGGAATCAGGCTCACAGCCTGATTAGGAAGCATGAAGGACGAAGCTGTTCAAATAAGAAGCATTCTTGGACAGCTATACCTCGGTGAACTTAGATGCAAAATATGCTTCAGAGATATTTTTTTTTCCTCAGATATGAATAAATAAGACTTAATCAGTATTACCTCTATAACATTCTAGTTATTGCAAGCTTAAATATAGTATTCATAGAGAAATATATACTTACTCTGGCACATATGTGCAGGGTATGTGAATGTACATGCACTAGTTGATGCAAATCATGTTTCCAATGAAATTAGTCGTTTTACCTTTTTGCAGTGAATTAGCAAAAAAAAAAAAAAAAATCTAAAAGTTATGGATATCTTTACTCGTGTACATCTTCCTTCTGATTGCAATATATTTCCAAGAGAATGAGACCAACCTGACCTCTCCATGACAAAAAATAAGGCTGTTAGAGCAATTTAAAAAAAATATATATTGCAAAATATGCTAGGAAAAAAATAACCCCCTGGGGGTTAAGGGTTGGAAATTTCCAAATACCCCTAGGGTAAAAGGTAAAAAAAATTATAAATTGATAATAAAAGTCTGATGGTTCCATAAAATATGTAATAATATTTTTATATACTCTCACGATATAAACATTATCTGAGTTCAAACAATAATTGTTTCAATACAGAATTTCTGTTTTTTAGTCTGTCTGTCTGTCTCTCTCTCTCTCTCTCTCTCTCTCTCTCTCTCTCTCTAACTCTCTCTCTCTCTCTCTCTCTCTCTCTCTCTCTCTCTCTATATATATATATATATATATGTGTGTGTGTGTGTGTGTGTATGTGTATATGTATATATATATATATATATATATGGTGTAATAGCCTTCCATGAGCATATTTCGCACTCGTTGATGATATCTATTGTAACTTGAGTACATTTAAATCCAAATAACATTGATAAAAATGAAAATAAAAATATATCCATTTTTCTCTATCTCATGAAATAAAAAGATTTCAGTAACTCAAGGGCTTGTTTTGCTTGACATAGTTCCCCATGACAACAGGCAATATCTGCGCTGTTCATCGCATAGAATTTTCTATGCTTTGATACATTCTCCAGATTTATTCTTTCCTTTTGCAGTTTGCCCTCAGATTCCTTTCAAGTTTCCTTTTAATTATCCTTCCATCTATTATGGAACAATTCTTAACTTTATAGAGCATTGGCGCATTCATCGTTTATGGATATATAATTCTGAAAAGTCAACATTGCCTGAAAATTTTCTATTTTCATCCAAAAATTCCGAATTGTGTTTTATTTATATTTGCTCATTTTACGACTTAATTATATAAAACATTAAATAGAACAGCTGAACAATTCCTTTTTTTAACGTAATCAGTCAGTGCCCTGCCAGTCTAAGATTAACAGGTTAGAAGGGTAAAATACTCAGCTAGAGTACCTGGATTGTATAACTTTTTTGTTGCATGACTATGTGACCTTCAATAATGTACATATATTATAGCTAATCATGTCATAAGTACATGGTATTATACTTCCTGCGATCTAACATTACATAAATTTTATTTTTATTGCATGTGTAATAATGATATTCATGCCATTAAATTTTAAATCAAGATGTCATTAAATTTGAAATTCAGAAGTCCTAATAGCTACGTACAGAATTTTTACTGAGTAGTTTGGATAAGCAATTAAATAAACAAAAATCTCTTTAAAGAATTTATATATATATAAGCCTATTACTATTTCTTTTAATATCTATTACATACTGTGGGTTTGTTTTCTTTTTATAATTACCTGGATATTTCTAAGTTAAAAAAAATTAACTTATACTCTAAGGAGTTTTATCTTACTCTGAAAAATATTTATCTATTCTTTAAAGTAAAAAAAAAAAAGAATTAAAAAAAAATCTTTAATAGCTATCCACAGGGGAGGGAATTATTGGTTCCGCTCGTTATCAGCAGTTATTCTTTTTGGTTACAACTCCCCTGATATTTTGGATTTTCTGTATTTAACAAAACATGAGAGAAAATGAAGATTGCAAAATATCTCTCACATGCTGAAACATCATCCCAGATTAACAAATATTATTGCCTCTGCGAAGGAGGTTATAAATCGAGTTAGCTTATTTATTTATTTGTTTGAGTCTAAGTATCTCTATCTATCTTTAGACAGAATTTTCATCCTAGATAGATATATTTCGGTCTTGGACGATCCTATGAAAGTTTGGAGATGATGAGGACCCGGATCCAGAATCTAGATCCGGATTTGCCTTTTTTAACAAAGGTATTGGTGTTGAAGAATTTCCACCACATATAGATCTTAGGCTATGGATGACCCCATTAGATTTAGGAGATGATCAGGATCCGGATCCATATTCTATATCCGGATTTGCAATTTCTCAATTTCGCTATTCTGCCATTCATCAAAATTCGACGAGCACTTTAGACGTTTTCTTTGGAATAACGTCAAAACTACATGACGAATTTTGACGAGATTTTCACCAAAGATAAATCCAAAAGAATGATTGACCCCATTAAATTTTTATATATGATCAGAAACTGGATCTAGAATCTATATCTGGATTTCCCTATTTCTCCATTCTAAAGATAAATTCAAAAAGAAATGACGGATCTTGACGACATAACTGCCCCAAGATAGATCCTCGGCCATGGATGACACCATTAAATTTTGGAGATGAGTAGGATCTATATCCTGAATCTAAGCTCGATTAGCACTTATCGCCATTTTAAAGATAAAATCAAAACAAATTGAAGAATTTTAACGAAATTCCTACCTCAGATAGATCTTGTGCCAAGGATGACCACATTAAATTTAGGAGACGATCAGGATTCAGATCTATATTCTGGATCTGGATTTGCATATCTTAGCAGTTAAAGATAACGTCAAAACAAATTGACGGATATTCACGAAATTTCCATCATAGATAGATCTTAAGCCATGGACAACCTCATTTTCCTTTGACGTAGCTCAGAAATCTCTGCTTGCACTTGTCTGTAATTTATTTATTCCAAAATATTTCTTCAGAATGATAAGAGTGATGAAATAATTAGAATTTTATTACTGGAAAGAAATTCTTTGAATCCGTTCAGTTGGAAATTAATTAGGAAAGGCGCATTATCATGCAATGAATGAACGACTGCATTTGAAACCACTGGACGAATAGAACTTATTTGCATTCATTCAAAATATCCCTAATGAATTTTCCTATTTAAAAATGGATAGAGTGGAATAATGAAGGATTGTGTTCACGATTTAACTGAAGTTTTATTAATATATAGTTGGAAATAGTTTCGTATGTTGAAGCCAACATTAAAATCTACAATACTATGCTATACAGTTTGCAAATAACTGGGCATACTAAACGTCATGAAATTACAGTACTAGTTACTAAGATCACGCGGGCTAAAATATTAAGGAAGAAAGGGAACACTTTTATAATATCTATACCCGAAGATTTAAAGGACAATTTGGCAAGCCATTCACTTCTTGAGACCCAACACTCAAGAAGGATATTGAGCCCAAATTCAGGAAACGGTCTCCGGATGTTCAAGTGCCCTTTCTCTTCAACTGAGGATATTTCCTAAGAGGAAAACAAACAAAGGAGGATAAGCAATATTCTATATGGGTTTTGAGGTTATGGATTTTCAAACGATATTTGCTTTTGGTCGAAGTACACAGTAACTTCTATTCGGAGTAAATAAATTCCTTTTGGATCATCAGCAAAACAAACAATATTTTATTTTTAATCGTTTCTTATATAGTCTTAAGTAAGCGATTAATTCTGAATATACACACAGACGTAAACACCTACCTATATGCATGGACTATGCTTTAAAAATTATCTATCTATCTATCTATCTATCTATCTATCTATCTATCTATCTATATATATATATATATATATATACTGTATATATATATATATATACTTTATATATATACATATATATATATATATATATATACTTTATATATACATATACATATATATATATATATATATATATGAACGATGAATTTTCATGAATAAACTTTTCACATATGTCACAGGATTATTATGATTTATTTTCTATTATCATTTCAAGGTGGTCTTTCAAAAAAAAATAAAGATTTTCAGGATTTATTATAATAAAATGAAATACCAGACAAAGGATTATATATCTATTTTGTTACCTTTTTATCATTAACATCATCGAAACTTTGAAAAATATATGATAAGGAATTGGTAAATTCACAATTCACTGGGGTATTTAAAGAAGGCTTATGATCTGTCTAACTTATTCTTGAACTCGCTTACCATGTTACTGTTTCCTACATCATTGGAAGTCTATTCTAAGTATTGCTAATTTGCATGTAAATAAACTGTTTTTTTGAGTGGTGTTGTATCTTTTCAGTTCCAGTTTGTATACGTTACCTCTGGACTGATTTGTGCTAAGCATGAATAAATTGTTATAAATTACTTTTGTTATTCCTTTAGGAATTTTGAATGCTTTTATTAACTATCCTTTTAGTCATCGAGTTTCTTGATCAAATATGTTCAAACGTTCCATCCTCCGTCTATATCCAAATTACTTAGTGTGGAACTTAGTTTGGTGGCCCTAACTTGTACTGTTTAGAGTCAATGAATATCCTTTTGAACACTTGGAGCCCAGATTTAGATTTCGTATTCTAGATGGGGTCTTACTAGTGATGTGTAGAGCTGTAGTAGTGTCTATGTGTCTGTTTTTAAATAGTCTCTTTATGTAACCTATTATTTTCTGTGCTTTATTTTTAGCTTTTATGCTCTGTTTGGTGAGCTTCAAATCCTTACTGATGATAACGAGATTTTTCACATGGCCCACAATTTCTATTTTATTGACCAGTAGAGAGAGAGAGAGAGAGAGAGAGAGAGAGAGAGAGAGAGAGTCATCAAACGTTTAAAGAATCCTGTATTCCAATCTGAAGTTTTTGATTCTTGAGAAAGGAGTGTGGAATAAAAACTGTTATTGAAAGTAAAGTAAAATCAAAATCAGGACCAACAAAATCTAATTCCGCCTCTTGTTAGGTTCTAATAATTCGGGAAGGGTTTTCCTGGGTCTTTTGAAAATCGTTAACAAGATCCAATTACATGTCTCTGACTATCTTTAGATGGGAGAGAAAAGATTGCTCTATGGATGGTATATATAGAAGAAGGATTCTGAATGACAGTAGTAGTGATGTCTATTAATACTAGTAATAGCAAAGAAATATTTTGTTTGCCATTACTTTTCCACTCACAGATATATATATATATATATATATGTGTGTGTGTGTGTGTGTGTCTGTGATTTCGCCTGGGGCTCTGATCCCGAGGTCGTTAAGAGAATCCAGACATTAATATATCAAAAATATATATGGCTTATTTGAATATATATATATATATATATATATACATATATATATATATATATATATGTATATATATTATATATATATATGTGTGTGTGTGTGTGTGTGTCTTTGTGTGTGTGTGTGTGTCTTTCTGTGTGTGTGAGGATATGTATAAATTGTGTGTGTCTTTGAAATTATAACAATAAGTAAATATAACTCCTCTATATTTAATTTTTGCATATCCTATAAGAGTTTTTGAGATTATTTTCAATGAAAGACATTAGTATATTAACTGATGGAAAAGAAAAAAGATATATAAACTCTTATCTTTTTTTCATGATGGATCAAATAATCGAAAGATATTCTGCATCCTTAGAGCTCGAATTGCATTCCCAGTGCAAATATCAACTTCAGTGTTGCAACCTAAGTAAACAGATTTTTCATGGAGCTAAAGGATATCATTCCGTGTTGCAATCTATCTTCAATCGGTATAAAAATGATAAGTAAATTTTCCTTGGAGGGAAAAGTCTCGGATTAAACTCATGTTCTGAAGAAAAGGAGGAAGGTTACTGAGCTTCGTTGATATAATCTAGATTTCTAAAGGGAAAGAAATTGAGTTCGACGAACTGACTACAATTGGAATCGTCTTTTGAGATCAGGTTACAATACCTCATCCATCACCCAATGTTTGGGGATACCTTCGTTTCAATCATTTCTCAAAATTACTTAATTTTTTTTATGATGATATGAAAATCCTTAACTCCTACTGATACCTGATTATTAATGTTTTATTTACGGAGAGAAATTTATTTTAGAATTTATGATATATATATAATATAATATATATCTATATATATATATATATATATATATATATACAAGAGAGTATCGAATTTTCATACTTAAAAGCCAGGTAAACAGATGCTGACTCCACCTTTCCTAAAGGCTGCTTTACTTTAAAAGACCCATGGGAAATCTCTGCTTTTTTCCCTCTGCATATTTTATGGTGATATGATGCCAATCGAAGCGTGTCACAAAATACGAAGGTGATATCTGATATAGAGGAAAACTGGAGACTGAAAATATCGTATATTGTGGGAATTCTTTGAATGTTGTTTCTTAAATCTATTCGGGGAAAATTTATTGAAAGGCGCTGGACAGGTGGCTATCTGAGAGAGAGAGAGAGAGAGAGAGAGAGAGAGAGAGAGAGAGAGAATACATATTATGTAACTGACATATATTTGGAATTACGATTACTTTTTCTAAACATTCTTCCAAAGTACTTCCTATTGAAATTTAAAAAATTTTCTTTCTTAATTATCTATACATTTATCAATACTCTTGTTTAACTTCTACTAAATATTTGGTATATATTTCATTTTACACGTCTTTTCTAACTAAGCTTTAAAGATATAATGTCTATTTTAATTTGAAAATATCTTTCATCATAGTATTTATATATTAATCAATATTTTTTTATTAGAATTTCAATAAATACTAGAATTTATGATATTTTTTTCCAAATATAGTTTAAAAAATATTGTGCATTTTATTTCAAAACTATAGTTTTTACCTAATTTATATATTCATCAATCCACTCTATTTACTCAATTGAATATAACTGGTATATGTCACTAGCAGAAATAAAGATTTCATTGGAATTTAATAAAATATGTCAGCTATTATGTAGACAATAAAATAAAAAAGAAATATTGTGTACTTTAAATAAGTATTATAATATTCATTTACACATTTTGATACTAAGGTTAGCGTTTTAATATCTTGGTAACAAACAACTATTTTCAATAGTATATCTGAACACAATCTAAATTGAGGCCAATATGCAAACCTCAAATTAAAGATAAATGGTGATATATAGGAAATCATATGTAACACAACAAAAGTAACAGCTTGTAGTCCACACATTTTCGTTTTTATGTCTGGGGTTTGGACAGTTTTCATCACCACGCTGGCCATCAGCGGGTAAATTAAAAAGGACGCTTTATGTCCAATAGCTCACAGCAAACAAACTTAGTAGGGGTGGTCCTGACTATTTCAAATTTTCTGATCATGGAGATACAGAAACCCTTTCACTACGTTAAGGTGTCCGAACTCATCAAGTATACTCATTTAAATGGCTGTAAATAAAAAATTTTAACAGTTCGATGATTATGAGATAAATCCTCTACAGCTATAAATGGATATATTTCTAAAAACATGTACAGTAAACAAGAAAGTCAGTAAACGAAACAGCATTGCAAAACAAATATTTATTTTTCCTGTAAATTTTGAACATTTTTTACATCAGAGAAACATTCCCTTTCCGTATGTAGTGCATTTATTGAAATCCTTTATTTTGAAACGTATAAGTTTTTCATATGCAAAATGGTATTCGACTATTTCGACTGGGAATAAATGGCCTCAGAATCATTATGGTACAGCAGTCTCTAAACTAGGAATCAATTTGCAATAGCAAATAGAAAAATAGTTCATAAAAAAATATATATTTTATTTCAACTCCTATTGGAAAGCTTTAATGATAGCTGTCATCCAAATATTCATATATTATCCTCCCCTCTTGGTCTATGAAATTCGAAAAATATTAGTAAGGTACCCAATCATAGCTTGAAACCTTTTATAAAACTAAAATTGTTCTTCAGTTCAAGTCTCCAATTCCAAAAGTTTTAAGGAGGATCACTATCTAGTATATATATGGGCTATACTTCATACCTGTAACTGGGAATTGTTCTTCCTATAACACACATAGACACAAATATGAACACATGTGTGTTTATACATACATATATATATATATATATATATATGCATATATATACATATATATATATATATATATATACAACAGATGTATATATATATATATATATGTGTGTGTGTGTGTGTGTATATATGAGTTTTAATTCTATCATTCTACCTTTTTCTGAGTATTGTCCTCCTGTCTGGTGTCCAGCTGCTGATTCTCATCTTAATTTGTTGGACAGAAACTTACAGTCTATCAATTTTCTTATTCCTGATTTAGATATTAATCTTTGACACCGTGTTTAATTAGTTCATTATGCATGTTGCATAAGATTTTTCATAATTCTGACCATCCTCTACATTCAGATCTCCCTGGACAATTCTCTCCTGTTCGTAATACTAGGCAGGCAGTTAATTCTAATAGCCAGGCCTTCTCCATCACGAGGTTCAATACTATACAGTATTCTAGAAATTTTATTCCACCTGTTACGAGGTTGTGGAATGATCTTCCTAATCGGGTAGTTGAATCAGTAGAACTTCAAAAGTTCAAAGTTGGAGCAAATGTTTTTATGTTGACCAGGCTGACATGAGTCCTTTTATAGTTTATATATGACATATCTGTTTTTGGCGTTGTAAAAACTATATATAGGACATATCTCTTTTGACGTTGTTACTGTTTCTAGAATGAGTTATTTTTAATTCATTCACATCATTTATTTATTTCCTTATTTCCTTTCCTCACTGGGCTATTTTTCCCTATTGGAGCCCTTCAGCTTATAGCATCTTGCTTTTCCAACTAGGGTTGTAGCTTGGCTAGTATTAATAATAATGATAATATATATATATATATATATATATATAAATATATATATATATATATATATATATTTATATATATATATATATATATATGTATATATATATATATATATATATTTATATATATATATATATATATATACATATATATATATATATATATATCTATCTATATATATATATATATATATGTGTGTGTGTGTGTGTGTGTGTTTATACCATCATATTTCATCATAGCTTATACAACAGCATTCTAGAAAATCCTAATATTCTCAACTTCCATATAATATTTTTTTTAATTGCTCTTATCTTTACTAAGCCTCTCCAATTATGTATCTAGGAAAGAATCTCTTACCTTTTTTACCTGATTTGTGACCAGCCTTGTAAGATTGAAGTAGGGATATTGAGGTAAGGCACTATACTTGTATGTTAGATAACTTTATGTTATGATCCCTATACATTTAAGATATGATTAAAGTAATTATTAATTTTAATATAAACTAAAATTAATATGAATATTATAGATGATTATTATTATTATGGATATGATGTGAAAACTTTGAAATCTTACAGGAACGATAAAATGTTATCTAAAACATATTCAATAATCCCAGAAGCACAAAAGCAGTACGACCAGAATATTAAACATAGATATTTCAAAGACAAATCCTACGAGTTATATAAGCTTCATTTGCTTTGAAGTTGCACATATATGAATATGAAATATATAATACTTAAATCTACATTTAAAATCCTCCCTCCTAAATACATACATTACATGAAATCACAAAATATTAAGTACATATTACACCCATCCCAGGAGGAACCAGGCGGGAAATAGAATTTCCGGGTTAATTACAAGCAAATATATTTATATCTGTTTTGTTGTTCAGATGAGGATATATCATTGCTTCCTTTGCTGGAATTTCAGTTAATTAGCTGTGGTGATTTTCTGTATGGAATGTCGTTTCTCTTCCCTTACCAGTCTTTGGGCTTCCATTAAACTTGTAATTGTAATTATACGGTATGTATTTTGTCAATAGTATATATATATATATATATATGTGTGTGTGTGTGTATATATATATATATATATATGTATATATATATATATATATATATGCATGCATGTATGTATATGTGTGTATACAGAGAGAGAGAGAGAGAGAGAGAGAGAGAGAGAGAGAGAGAGAGAGATAATGTATAAGCATTTGTGAATTCCTCTGAATAGCAAAGTTATAATATTCATGGCTATCCATACTAAGTTAGCTTACTGTGAACGATCAGACAAAAAATCTCCCACCATCACCAATCCGCAATAGACAGAGAGGTTATGAAAACTAGCCAAACCGCAGACATGAAAAAGGATATAAAGAACATGTGTTTGGCCATTGTCCAGGAGTTGACTAAAAACGGCTACATTTGTTGTAGTTGGTGATAATACATTGAACTCAAACACCCAGCAAACTTTAACATATTGATGTATACCCTGAATATCTGGTAGATTTAGTAAATGAATTTACTCAACTAGAATAAGAAACAAGAGACCTTTAATGGAGCTTTATAATTCATGCAAATATGTCCATTACTGCTCTACCTACCAGCATTGGATTACACTCCATCAGAATGAGATCATGCATTAGTATTCTCTGCCAGATCAGGATGGAGATGAGAGATCCATATTGAATGATGATTGAGACTTGATGTCTGATAATCAGTCGGAATGTCTAGTTTGAAGATCAATATGCCAAAGCTCTGTTTCATTGCCATCAATTCATGATATTGGGTTTGTGTTCTTACGAAGGGATTTTTTTTTATATATATTTTATGTGTGTGGGATTTGTGTTCTCATGATCTTTCATGATTATTTTATTGGCCCTTCTTAGATTAGTGTTCTCTATAGAGTACCACTTTCCTTCTCTATGTACTGATAACTTCTCTTTCATTTATTCAATCACTGAAGCTGATGAGGACTATGAAGCGTGAAGTAGATGATGAATGGAGCATTGTTAATCTGAAAGCTCGAGATAGAGACGACTGGAGAAATATCATAGGCTTAGGAGGCGATGATGATGAGGAGGATGAGGTTAATCATTTTATATTTTTCTTATTGCTATTTGTATAAGCTACTTTAATCATTAACCAAACATGATAT